>NW_015174289.1:143344-168167 GCF_001447785.1 Gekko japonicus
CCCGAGGTCTGGGCGCGAAAATCCCTTAAAAGAGCTTGCTACAATGCCGATCGATCCAGCGTGTGCGCACTAGATCCCATGGGTGTGAAGCACAGAGACCACGTCGAAGATCACAACCAACGGCATACATTTTGTGATTTTCTTCTGAGAGGCAACAAAGGTAAGCTATAATGCTTTTCTTTTCTTATCAGAAATATAAATTTAATCCCAGCAAGGCATCAGGGGGCACTCAAAGGTAAGGGCTGTGACAACCACAGCATAATGAGCTCTAGGATTCAAGACAATTCTGACTCATCAACAGTCAAATATACCCAACAAATTCTGTATGAAATCACCTAATGCCTGCCCTCAGTCTGGCACTGGGTTTATAGCATATAAATCTATACACAAATGGTCTAAGTTTTTGGAAGCCATTGAAGCTACCAGTTGACACCTTGTTTATTGCCTGATGTGACTGGGAACCCATGAATATATATCACTGCTTTCTACCAAGTCAGAACATTGGTCCATCTAGCACTGCACTGTGTCCTCTGACTGGCAGCAGTTCTCCAAGGTCTCAGGCAGTCAAAGGCCTTTCTTAGCATCTGCTACAGGAGATCTTTCACTAGAGATGTCAGGGTGTGAATTTTGTATTTTCCGTATCAAAAGTAGGTGCCTCTCCCCAAGGCACTTTCTGAAGGCAATGTGAAACCCTGTTGCTATATTAAACACTATGATATTTAGGTTCCTAGAATGATGAATATTTCCCTAGGCAAAAAGAAATCTCTTTACATGTCTTTGGAACAGAGATTTTGAGGACAGGAATTAAATTTGAGTCTGATACTCAGGTCTCCCCGTATTCAATGGATACTACTAATCAAGGGCATTATGGAGACTAGCAGGAGAGGTGTCTGCTTAAGGGCATATACATAAACCAGGTGAAATTCATCTCTCAGTGTGATGGAGACTTTCCTATCATGTATTTCCATCTGCCTCTGCCTGCATCAGTCCCAGCGCTGTGATTTAGTTCCGTGGCCTCCAGCCTGCTGTAGTATGAAACATTACACTCTGCCACTTTGTTGTCTGATACTTCCCCATTTAATTCAAATAGCCAGTGGCACTAAACAACAAGAAAATTACTGCTCCCAACCTAGAATGAAAGAAACAGAGCCTTTTAGAGTCTCCCTATCTGACTCTTCCCTTGAGAAGACTCATCAATAGCTATAAAGCACAATCTGCGCTCCCTTAGCAAGTGCTTGTCAATAAAAGGATCAATAAAAACAATGGATTCAGAAACATCACTGTTTGCACAATGTGCTCTATGAAATTCAATCCCAGGCAGAGTATCCTAAGGCCAGGTGGCTGGTTCTATAGCTGTGCTCTCAAATATGGATCCTCTTGCAGCTGCTGTGACAGGAGTGAGGCCTTTGCCTTCATAGGCACTTCAGTGATCTCCGGGTCTCGGTCTACAGCGCAATGAGAACCACACTTCCACTCTTCCTTCTGAGGCTTGGAGAGTCTTCAGTTCTGACTGAGCATTTCAGTCTCCCAAGCATCGGGGCACATCTTCAGTTCAAAGTCTGGCTTTCTCTCCCAAGTAGGGATGCCAGAGTTCAGACAGAAGGAATAACACCATCCCTACGGTAAACAAAGGAAGCAATGGCTGACCTCTGAAAAATATTACGGTGAGGCATCAGTGTCCATCTGGAGGATTGGAAAGAGCACCAATGGCCAAAGAGCCCAACTTCAGAGGCTGCAGGCTCAGAATAGAGGAGCACTTACAGGGCTACATGGGGAAGGTGCTTGGCACCCACCTTGTCTCTGCCCTCCTTTACATGGTACCATTAGCCTCTCGGTCGAGAGCGGAGAGGCGACATTTGCTTTAAAAGAAATGTTCTTTCTTGCACAACTGTCATATGGAGCCAGCAGTGCCCTCTCCAAATGAGATTCTCACAGGTAATTGCTGCCCAAGGAGACAAGTGCCTGCACGAAAACCACAGCAAAGCCTGCAGAGGGAATAAGTGATTAGAAAAGCCGAAAACGAAGCATAGACAGGCAGTACATCTCCACACTCCAGAGAGAGAGAGACAGAGAGAGAGAAAAGAAATGTTCTTTCTTGCACAACTGTCATATGGAGCCAGCAGTGCCCTCTCCAAATGAGATTCTCACAGGTAATTGCAGCCCAAGGAGACAAGTGCCTGCATGAAAACCACAGCAAAGCCTGCAGAGAGAATAAGTGATTAGAAAAGCCGAAAATGAAGCATAGACAGGCAGTACATCTCCACACTCCAGAGAGAGAGAGAGAGCACAGGCATAGCACTTCCTTCCTGAGGCTATGGTGTCTTACAAGCACATCAAGGACAAAAAAAAATGTGACAACAAGCCGCACACTGTCAAAAATGGTCTGAGACCCTGTGAGATTCATTTAATGGGCAAGCACGGACACAGAATGGCAAGAAAAATACACAGGTTCTACAAAACTCAACTCGTAAAGAAACCCTGATTAGCCCTCAACAGATGCTGAAATGGGGTTTTGAAATTTCTTATGTCCATGCGAGGGAATCACCCTGTCCTACAACAAGGGTGTTGAAATGCTAACACTGCATGCTTTCAAAAATGTTATGGCCATCTTGGCAAGGGGGGGGGGGGGGGAAATCCCAGCCATATTTCTTCTAATAAAAGTTGACTACTGGTAACCAAGGAGCTGCGGTGGCTCAAGTGGTTAAGACGCTGAACTGCAGGCTGTGGAAGGTCAGTAGTTCAGCGGTTCAAGACCCGGGTGCCGCAAGACAGGGTGAGCTCCTGTCTCTAGTTCCAACTCCTGCCAACCTAGCAGTTCGAAAGCAAGAAATTGCAAGTAGATAAATAGGTACCACTTCGGTGGGAAGGTAACAGCGTTCCGTGCGCCTTGGTGTTTAGTCATGCCGGCCACATGACCACGGAAACGTCTTCGGACAGCGCTGGCTCTTCGGCTTTGAAACGGAGATGAGCACCGCAACCCTAGAGTCGGATTCGACTGGCTTTCGAGCAAGGGAACCTTTACCTTTACTGGTAACCAGTAATGCATATGTTTAAGAGTACATTCATCCACATAAAAATGTGGACACATCAGCAGCAATCTTGGAATAGGGGTTCTTTTATGTTTTGTATGCCACAGTAGCCATGCTCCCTAATTAAAAATAAACATTACATGAATAGGGGCCCCCCCACACCCCTTCCATGGTGGGCTTGTTGCAGGATCTAGATGTCTTCCCTGAAGTAATTGCTTCTGTTTCAGGGAATGGATACTGAATTCCCAGTGCTCAATCACACTATGCCAATTCAAATTACTCTGTGTCCATCTGCAAAGTGAGAGTTTTAATTGCCTATGGAACAGGGGTGCTTTCGGCTATGTGCCTGACATTTGGAATGGAAACTCCTGGGTGAAGAGCATAATTCCTAAAAATTATAGTGGGAATCGCACCTGTTCTTCATTGGAACTGAAAACAAATGAACTAACTTCTTTGTATGACTAACTTTAACCTGACTGTTAAAGTAAGGTAAAGGTAAAGCTTCCCTTGCTCGAAAGCCAGTCGAATCCGACTCTAGGGTTGCAGTGCTCATCTCCATTTCAAAGCCGAAGAGCCAGCGCTGTCCGAAGACATTTCCGTGGTCATGTGGCCGGCATGACTAAACACCAAGGCACACGGAACGCTGTTACCTTCCCACTGAAGTGGTACCTATTTATCTACTTGCAATTTCTTGCTTTCGAACTGCTAGGTTGGCAAGAGCTGGAACTAGAGACGGGAGCTCACTCCGTCTTGCGGCACCCGGGTCTCGAACTGCTGAACTACTGACTTTCCACAGCCTGCAGTTCAGCGTCCTAACCACTTGAGCCACCGCAGCTCCATGACTATTAAAGTACCCCTCTCCAAAATGAACATTTCCTTCTTTCTTTTCATGTACTTAACTTGTGAACTGCATCTGATTTTCCCACATAACTTTTCAGAATATTTTCTTTTTTTCAAATTTTTAACTTAAGACGCACAAATTCACTTCTGGTGCATTATTTGACAACACCACAACTAAGGAGCTAAAGAAGATGCACGAGTATCAGATGAACAGCAAAGGCTTGGAGTTGTTGTCAGGGCAACACATTGTATGGCAAGCCTTTCACATTAATCACTGTTAATTATGATATCTGAGTTACAGCAAACATTAAAATTTATCATTACTGGGAAAATACAATTCTTTTCCTCAGTATATCAGGCCAGTGTCATTAGAGGCACTCTCTGAATGTGGCTGCAACGAATATCATAGACACGTATTGGACAGTGCCGTTGACATTACTGGTGGATGACAACTTCTTTGTGAATCTCACAGGATCTCAGGGACAGTTTCAGAGAGGTAGCAGCGAGGTGCCAAAAGTAAGAAAATCCTGACAGGAATGAGGTTCATAGGTGCAAGTAAGCCCCACCTACAATGAATTTGGGATCAGGAGTTACCTAAGGAAAAAGAAAAATCAGACTGTGGTGGTAGTGACTGGGGGGGGGGGAATGACTGCATTTGTTTCTGTTAAAGTGCAGTTCATGACAGCAGTCTTCATTATATAGCTTTTGAGATACAGACAACTTCTCAACAGGCATGATGGAAAAGGAGATTCTTCTATTCAGAAACAAAGCTCGTATCTCTACCTATATCATTTATTTTAGATAGATACAGATAGTTTTAGATAGAAATATTTTAACACTATGGCTGCACCCATTCACCGCCTTTTACAAAGAGGGCTTATGAAGTCCTCATTTGCTATGTGGGCTACAAGGATCAGGTGTACTGGGAAAATGCACCTGTGCTCCCAAATAATTGCCATGCAGATGCACCCAAAGTCCCATGTAGTTCCTCAGTTTCTCATCTGTAAGTTGGACCCAGGGCTCTTTTTGTAGCAGGAACTCCTTTGCATATTAGGCGACACATCCCTAATGTAGCCAATCCTCCTACAGTAGCCCCTGTAAGAAGAGCTCTATAAGCTCTTAGAGGATTGGCTACATTAGGGGTGTGTCACCTAATATGCAAAGGAGTTCCTGCTACAAAAAGAGCCCTGGTTGGACCAGAATTTAATCTATTTGACTTTTATTTGCATGTAAACTGCTGAATACTTTAACGGTGTTGCATAAATAAATGATGTTACTGAGGGAAATGATCACAGGAGTACTAACGTCCAAATTCATGCAAAGGGGTAAACCATTCTTCAAAGGCCCTGATCTTTAATTAAGAACGAGAATCGCACCCTTTCATGTGTTATAGCTCCCTGTAACCCTAAATAAATAGTTTTCCTATTAGTTTAAATTTCTGACAGGATCATTTCTGGTTTTGCAGTGCAATCCTGAGTTATCTAAACCCACTGATTTCAATGGACATAGAAGCGTGTAACTCTGCTTAGGGCTGCACTGTTGGACAAACAACAGTTTTATGGATACACTGACTGAACTTGTATTGGTGGACCCAGTTCCTTTCTAATAGCATATTTAATGCAATTACTTTAAAATATATATAATATGCAGTAATGGATCTCATTTTTGTATCAATGGCACCAGGAGGAGCCTCAGTCATTTAAAAGCTTTCCCAGGTTACATGCAAATGTCTGCATAGTTAGATTATCAAGTATTAGTTGAGAGTAAAGTGTGAAGTGAATGTCTGAGATAAGCTGACGGAATGCCTTTATCCCATCCATTGTACTGCCAAAAGCAAGCCTTCAACTGTCCATATATCACAGCTCTTGCTCCCAAAATAACAGCACCAGTACATACACAAATGGTGATTGTGCTACAGAATCCACGCCTGTGTCTGCTGTGATTAATAACATCTGCCAAATACCTTGAGATTCTAGAATTAAAAGTGCTTGATAAACTGAAGAGGAAAACACCATAAAATTGCAGTGCAACTTCCGCAAGACTGGGAAACCCTGAGGTAAAGGCTATATTTTCACTAAGTTACAAAATATGTCGCTCATCAGAAAATAATCTTTCAATTTTTGTTCTGGCTGAATGCTCACTGGAGGAAAACCTGATATGTGATTTAGAAGGAAAGCAGACTGTAGGGGTGAATAAAGAATGTGGATGTTCTTCCTGCTACCAAAAAATGTGAGCACCAAACACTGGACCCTGGGGAGACTGTGAGCACCCAGCAGGAAGAATATAGTTGGCAAAAGGGAGAATTGGCAACAACTGCTGGGGAGAGAGACTTTATGAATAGATTAATTATTTATATCCTGCTAACCCATTCAAGGGGGCTCAAAGAAGTTTACAAAATCCAGCATGCATCAGTACAACCCAAGATTATTCAAACCATATTAAACAAAACCACAGCAAACAGTCCACTGTTTCCAATCCCACCCCAAGACAGGCACTAGCTCCCTGCCTACAGATCTAGAAAGTTCCATAGGTGCACTGCACAGACACAGAATCCAACTCTAGGATTGCACAAAGAAGTAGCAAAGGGACACAAATTCTGGTGCTTAAAAGATGGGGAAAGTGATCAGGAGTCAGGATCATATGCCATCTCCTTTGGTTTGTGAGGCCACAGAGACAAGGATTTGAATAAATGTTACAAACTAGATCAGACTAGAGATCAGCACCAGAAAACACAGTGACAAATGGGATATTCTTCAGCGGCATGCTAAATTCCAGACTATTCAAATCAGCATTTGTGGTTTCTAAGAAAAATAGTCTCATCTTAGGATCCACACTGGACAGCATGTGGAAGAAGGAAGGGAAAAATGGGGAAACATATCCCTGTAACTGTAACATTTTTGTTAGGTTCTTTCAAAGATAAATCACATATTTTTATGCTATCCTACAGGCTTTCTATACTGAAGCTTCAGCCTTAATTACAACAGAGCTGGGAAAATAACAGAAAGGGTAGCTTAGTCAGTGTTATAACTATTAATGGTCTATTAGCATGGCTGAACTTTAACTAAGCATGTAACGTATTGGCCTTTCTCATCTCAGATCTTAACTCCTCATTATATTGACACACAGATAGTAACAAGTCTCCCAAGCGCTCAGCCCATCATTAGGCCCTTGATGTATATCCATCAGGTCTCTCAGTGATAAGGAGACTGCTGTTTTATGTAACTGACTCTCCCATTTTATAATATGTACATGTGAGATTAGGAGGGACGGTGGCATGGTATAGCCCAATCTTGCTAGATCTCAGAAACTAGTAATATAAGTGGTAACAGCCCAAGACAACTAGTAAACCGGAAAACAGGCTGACACTCAGCACTTAGGATGAAATGAAATACAATTTCTCCACTGTATTTAACAATGTTATTTTATAATAGCTAATAACACATCCACACTGTTACATATTCTGTCTTTCATATGCACACCCAAAATACAAAAAAAGGTGGGTTCCAAAGTACAGGGAAAAAGTGGGTTGACGAAACTCCCCGGAGTTGATTTTTGTTTCGTTCACAACTTCATCCGAACATACTGAAGTACCTTACAATAAGATTCTCCAGTAAAATGGATGAGGGTGAGTTGTAAACTTTAAATAGTTTTGTAATAAGCTTTTTGTAATAATGCTTTGTGTATGTACTTTATAAAATATTTTTTGTATAAATGTAGATTGCAACAATGGAGTAACTATATGTATGTCTTTGTAGATACATTCTAGTATTTGAAATCATGGCATGGCATATTATGTGAAAACACTATGAATAGTAGATTTTCAAGAGAGACTACCACGGTACATTGCCTTATAATAATTTTCATTGAATAGAAATAGCTGTATAAAAATAGATTCAACATATGTATAACTGCATTGCATTGCATAACCTCTTATGTCATTTTGTAAGGTGCTTCAGTATGTTCAAATGAAGTTGTGAACGAAATGAAAATCAACTCTGGGGAGTTTCGTCAACCCACTTTTTTCTGTACTTTTGAACCCACTTTTTTCTGTATTTTGGGTGTGCATATGAAAGGCAGAATATGTAACAGTGTGGATGTATTATTAGCTATTATAAAACAACACTGTTAAATACAGTGGAGAAATTGTATTTCATTTCATCCTAAGCGCTGAGTGTCAGCCTGTTTTCCGGTTTACTAGATTCAGAAACTAAGCAGGGTCAGTACTTGGAAGGGAGACCAACAAGGAAGACTGTGGAGAGGAAGGCAATAGCAAGCCACCTCTGCTTCTTGCTTGCCTTGAAAGCAACTTGTGGGCCCCAGCGCCAAGAGGTTCCCTTATTCCCTTACCCATAACCCCGCTGACAACCCCAGTTTTAATTAACACAAGCACAGACAGGTTTTGACCAGAGGTCATTTCGGGGGGGATCGGGGGGGATCGCAGTTCCCCCGGGTGAGGTGCGAGGGGGCAGGGCACACAATGAAGCCCCGCCCCTTGCTTCCGGCCACCCCGCTTCCGGCCCTCATTTAGCCAGGAGGAGGCAGGAGAAGAGGGAGGGTAAGTTGCTTCCTCCCTGCCTCTCTCCCCCCCTGCCTGCCTGGGGCCAGGGAGGGCCTTGGCGGAGCTTCCTCGCACTCCCGCTGGCCTTGCAGGTCCACCGCCGGGCCCCTGATGTCAGGGTGTGTGGCATATGCTAATGAGTTATGCTAATGAGTTCCCCTAGCTCTTTTTCTACGAAACTACCCCTGGTTTTGACTAAAAGTGGAATAAAACTGGCCACAACTTTATTGGTTACAGCTGTAAAGAGCCTTGGCACAGCATGGAGTACTGGATCCCGCTCATCAACTGACCCACCTGCCAGTCAATGATCCCCTGCTTGCCCCAGCCTGCTGGCTGGAGTCAAGAGAAAACCTTGGGATGACAGGTCACTGGATCCTACAAGGGCAGCCTGGCCGCCCCGGGGTGGTCTCCCTTGCCACCTGGGTGGGAGGGTAATCCCCGGCAGTGGCCCCGGACTGGGAGTTCCTCTTGACCCTCACGCCAAGATCCCTTAAGGGGATCCCCATACTCAGGAAAATGGGCACACAGGCTGGCTTTCCTGAGAATGGACCTAGGCTCATGCTGATACTGCCAAGTTATGACGAAGAAGAGATTAAATTAAACAAACCCGCATGCAACCCCCCCCCCCCACCTACCAACTATTCCCTACTGGGGTGGGTGGGCCAAAAAGCTTGATGCTGGAAAGAGGGCAAGCCAGAGTGGCGCAGGACCCTAAGTAGCACCCTGGATGCCCCCATCCCACCAAGCATCCCTGGGTTCCCTGACAGGCCAGGCAGCGGGATGGGATGGGCCCAGCTTCCCATGTTCATTGCCGGCCCACCCCCTCTTTCCCGGCAATCCACCGTGCTCACCCTCGCCTTCTCCACCCGCCACAGGGCTGCAAACAGGACCCGCAGTGAGTCCGGGCCTCTGCTGGCTGGAGTTGCTGTAAGTTGGCTGCGACTTGACAGCCATTTACACAGACAATAACACGTGAGAATTCCAATTTTTTAAAATATGAAACTGTAGATGTCAAACCTACATCTGTATAAAAATGTCTCTTAATGTACTTATTTTTCTATTCAGACCTAAGAAAGCGTAAAGTAAAGAAAAATATGAAAGAGAGAGAGAGCTGTGAAAGTTAAAAGCTGCAATAAAGATTAACCATGATTTCAGGCCCTACTATTCTGATCCAAACTCTTAAGAAAATGCCATTGTTCAGAAATCCCCAGCAGCTTCATTTCTTTGTTCTCCATTGAGGGCGACAGTAAATACATTCATGTTTCCTTTCAGCCAGGCACTTTTTCACTGCTCTGTCACTTTCAATCATGTTTGAATATCCATTGCTGGCAGACTTGGCCATTCTGGTAGACACTTCTGTTCTGAGAAGGGATCTATATTCACTTTTGGTTTAGCTGAGGTGTGTCCTGACCAGACAGAAGGGACATAGGTGTAGGCAGGAGGACAATCCAGGCATTCAAACAAACATGCTTCACTGAGGGGGTCACCTTGCTATGTGAGTAGAGATGCCAGCCTCCAGGTGGGGCCTGGGGATCCCCTGGGATCAGAGCTCATCTCCAGACTACAGAGATCAGTTCCCCTGGAGAAAATGGATGCTTTGGAGGGTGGACTCTATGGCAGGGATGTCAAACATAAGACCCGGGGGTCAGAACTGGCCTGTCCAGGGCTCTTATGTGGCCCGCGAGCAACTGGTGCAAGGGAGGGAACAGGAGACAGCTCAGGGAGAGGAGTGGGTGGAGCCATTCTGATTGTGGCTTCAGCACAGCAGAACAACCTTGTCTGCAGCAGTCAAGCAGCATGGGAGTGTCTGCCCAGTGCTGCATCGCTGGCTCTCCAATCAGCCCATGTGGGTTTTCTTTCTTTTTTTTTTTAATAAATTTTATTGGTTTTATACTCTAATTCCTACTTCCTAAGGGTAAGGGGTAAGGGGAACGTACTATTTCTAACTTAAGACAAGATTTGAGTTACAAATTCATAAATCACTCCTGCATTAACATCATCATCATAATAATACTTTCCATTTATTAATCACTTTCCCCAGTGGGCTCAAAGCAATGTACAGTTACTCCATATATAGACAAGGGACTAACAATGTTCGTAGGGGATAGGGAAGACAACATATATTCATTTTAATTGCACACGCCGTCACTGCACGGTGTAGACGTCTTCTGGCTGGCTCCATCATTTTCCCGCACGGCTGCTTGCTGGCCTGGCCTCAGGACCCGTATATCAATCGCCACACTGCCACCGCCTGGCCGGAACATCCATTGCAGGCATTCTTTTCCTAGCCGGGAAGCTGTTTCGCCTTTACAAGCCTTGACCTGGACGTTCGACCGTCAGCTAACGCCCTCCCACAAGGGAGGTTGGCGTGCCCACCCTCTCTAAGGAGTGGTTCCCATTTTATCTACTCACTAAAGCTTTCGAATCGCTGGGTGGACGATGAGCTGGGGACAACAGGCTGGCTGCTCACACCAGCGCGGGCCTTGAACTAACACAGTTCAGATGTTAAGACAGTGGGATATCATATACCCACTGTGCCACCGCTCCCCTTCTAACATGATATATTTAAAAAGTATGGAAGTGAGATCAAACTTCTGTCTGATGAAGATTAATTATGCTAAAGTCAAAAACTTGTAATCCAAAGTATTACGCTAAAATCAAAAATTTGTAATCCAGAGTAAATCGTTTATTTCTTCGGAAACTTCTTCTTCACTCTTGATGCTTTGGGTGCTGCTTCTCCTTTCTCAGACTCTGAAATCAAATTGCTGGAGTCACTCGAGGCATTATTCGTTTCTTCCTCACTGGATTCCTCTCCTTCCTCCAAATTTAAATCATTGCCTTCATCTGGGCCCACTTGTCGTTTCAAAATGTTTTTGGCCTTTTGGACAGAGTCAATTTTGATTTTCTTATCGTTATATTTGAACACGAGTCCTTCTAGGAAGTTCCATCTGTAGGTAATTGATTTATTTTGCAAGAAAAGAATTCTTTATATTGATGTCTTCATTTCCAGATCTCAAATGGAATGTCTTTTAAAATTTTAATTTCTTCCTCATTAACTTTTAATATTTTTCCCAATGTAGCTTTTAAAACATTGTCTCTCATTGTTCTCTTAGAGAATTTAACATAGATTTCGCCCAGTAGTTTGTTTTTTCTTATAAAGTCAGGATATGTGCGATATGCCAAGTCCATATCGTTCTGGAGATCCTCTTGTTTTAAATCTGAAATTGCCGCAATTGCTTCACTTAATTTTATTTTTAAATCTTCTCTCTGCTGTTCAGGAACTCCTTGAAAACATAGAACATGCATATATTTTTCCAGTTAAAGTAGAAGTAGTTGATTTTTATTGGTGTTTCTTTCTTTTTTAACTTCTTCCAGTTCTTGTTTAATGTCTGTAGTTCTTGTTTCAACTTTCTCGATCCTTTTGTCTATCTTGTTGGCTCTTTTTTCCATGTGGGCAAGTTGCTTTTGGACAGAATCCAGCTTGGTTTTGATAGGTTTTTTTTTAAAAAAAACATTTTTATTGTTTTCATAAAGAAAAGGAAAAATAAACATTACATACGACGCATACTTACAAATTCCAAGTTTCTACATATAGCAATTAAGACACTAACAGTTTCCTGTCCAACCACACATCATACATCCCTGTTGCTGTACCATAAGTTTATCTATTATCTTCTACAGATACAACAATTTATGGTAAATTTGCTTAGCTGGGAGAATATCATTCTTCACCATATAGTCTAACACTGGGGCCCAGATCCTGACAAATTTAGTGTAAGTAGGAGTATTACTGTTATTCGCTCTCAGCAAGGAGTCTGTAATTTTCGCCATAACAAATTGATCCCATATTTTCTCCTGCCACCTTCCTCTGATTCCACCAACATCTTTGCAATTCTTGTATAGTCTTACTTTGGGTCGAAAGCTAATTAACATCAAAAAATGCGAGTAGACGAATGGGTACCTACCCTTAGATGGGTACCCATTCGTCTACTCCTCTGTCGAAGGAGGCATGGTGGAAAAATGCGGATGGTGCGGAGAAGCGGATGGCAGCGGACGACGGCGAGGACATTGCCGGCGGTAGCGGCAGCGGCGCTGATGGAGCGAGGAGGAGCGGAGTGATCCCTGGTGGCTAGAGGGAGCACCGAGCGACAGCAGTGGCAGCAGCAGAGACCGGAGGCGCACGGCGATGACGCAGACACGGCGGTGCCTGATGCCGTGGAGGAACAGACGCCGAAGCCGAGCCAAGGATGCAGGAGAAAGCAATTTCCACCGAGGGTGCTGGTAGGCAGTCCCAACCCTAACGCTAATGTGGCCCAAGATAGGAAAAATTAGTTCCTAGAACGATCAGAATGTGAACCGCCCAGAGACCCCTTCGGGGATTAGGGCGGTATATCAAGTGTAAAGTAAATAAAATAAATAAAATAAATATTCGATTGCTGCAAGAGGCTTATTTTTGCTTATTTTCTTGTCTGCTTGTCTGGCGGTCGGCTCTGAGCGCCATACTGGCTCTGGGGCATCAGGACCTCTTGGGGACAGGCAATCCTCGATTCCTTGGCTGTTGCCTTGGGAGGGGCTTATCCCGGCTCCCCAGGCTGGGGGTCTCCTACAGAGACCCTGGAAGGGGTCTGGAACCAGCCACGAGCCCTCCGGATCACCTCGGCTTGGCACGTCTCCATCGGACGTTCGATGAGACGCGTCCAAGAGTAAGCCGCCATAAACCGGAATCACAGCCCCTGTGGGTTTTCCTCTGCACTCCCTCCCAGCCCATGAAGGCCTTGCAGTGAGGATACACCAACCTGGAGCTTACGAGCCGCTGGCCTTTATACAGTTTATATCTCTAGTACCTGGCATTAACAACACAACAAACCTTTATTGGCATAACTACCTGGCATTAAGTTTTATGGCCCATATGGCCCAGCCTGACAAAGTGACATTTATGTCAGATCTGACCCTCATAACAAATAAGTTTGACACTTCTGCTCTATGGCATTGTAACCCAATGAGGTCTCTTTCCTCCCCAAGCTCCACCCCCAAATCATTGGGAATTTCCCAACCTGGATCAGGGAACCCTACCTCCCATCCCTCACTGGTGGCCAGGTGGGGAACTGGCAACCCTGCATGGGAGAGGTTGTCATGAACCTGAATAGTGCCCTCTAGAATGGATTTTCAGAACTGTTTGATTGGGTTAGGAAGCATGATGGCTAACAAAGGGTTTTTAAAATAGGCATCTTCCTCTTCCTCCCTAAGAAGCAAGCTAAACGTTACACACAGATGAGTACAATGTTCAAATTTCTTCCCTTTGTTAAACCAAAAGCAGCCCTGGGAGGCTATGATTTTGAGTTAAGGAGTTATAGTAAGAAAATTCTTAACCTTGCCTCCCCCCCCTCTCACTTTTCCCAGTTTAGAATTCTACCAGTTGCTTTTTTCCCTGCAGTGTATCAGGTATTAGGATGATATTAGTTATCAACAAGGGAAAGCAGCTGTGGGGGGGCAGCTTTTGATTTTAAAAAAGTGGTAGAAGAGAAAGGGTTAAGTGGCCCTCTATCTCTTCTCTAACAAGTCTTACAGACAGTACCAGTGGCTCTTTGGCAGGTGTATCTGGCTTATCACTTCTAAACATGCCAGAGAGGAGATATTACATCCCTTGCTATTTACAGTGCCTGAGAGAGGAATATTCATATAGTCAGAGCCCATTGATAAGTTATGGCACCAGCACAAGAGCCATTTTTCAGGAACTTTCTTCCACGCTACCTTCATGGCAAGAGATGAAGACACAGAATTGGAGGAAGTCATGCAAAAGCAATTATCACCCGGTAACACATGAAGGGGCCCTCATTTTATCCCATTTTCAAATGCTGTGCACAGTCCTAAATTTGGCCAACATAAGCTCAGCAACAAATAATGGGACAAGAAGATACACAGGGACTATTTTCAGTCTGAATAAGCGCCTTTCTCTTTCTTTTGTCCAAATCACTGTTTATAACACTGTGGAAGTGATAATGTAAAATTTTGATTTGTTTCTTTCTCCTAATCCTTCACAAAGTTCATCACCAATGTGCAACACAATTGGTGCCGCAGGTATAAGCAGACAACAGAGTTTAATCTGTCTAACATGATAATTTAGGGTGATGAGAGAGAGCCAAAGGAAATAAATTAGACGCCCTGTTATTTACTGTGTGATATTTTCCTCCAGAGACAAGCTGCTTCACACCAATGAGCACAAGAGGTGCTTCCTTGCCCCAGTGAAGCAGAAGCACAAAGCACAAGCTTGGAGTCAAACGGGATCCTTTTTTAATTATAAGCAATGACAGTTTCAGACGTGCCTGGCGCAAAGAAAACTAATTTTAGTGACAAGGCTGGTTCTGACTGGGGAGAGACTGCCAAACTGTGATCACTCAAGGCCACAGACTTGTCTTGAGACAGAGGCTGTAATTATAACAATTTGATGCTGTAATTATACACTTTTATAAACAAATCTATATTATGGCTCAAGTCACCACATTGCTATACTCTAGAGAGGTAAATATCTAAGAGAGTAGGGACTCAATCTGTAATTAGATGAAAGAGTAAAGCTGTTCCAAATGGCAGTTTCTGTTTACGACACTATTCAACCTGAAAAGTCTGAAATAGAAGAAATATAGAATATAGAAGTATAGAAGAAATATAGAAATACTAGGAGTAAGGCTCGTTGTGGGAAGAAATACAACGAACTCTAGAAGGAAGCTCCAGGTGAGTGCCCCAACTGTGGCTGGTGGGGCGGCAGAGGGAAGGGGAAAATAGAGGGAGGCAAGCCATGTTTATTTCCTTCTGCTTAGCTATAAGGCAGGGCTGTCTCAAGTCATTTTGCTGCCCCAAGTGGGTAGTATGGGAGGACAGCCTCATGGTAACAGGTATGGTTCCCTCCGCCCCTGACTGATGTTGATTTGGGGTTATGCAGTGGTAGCTAAGGTAGAAAAGCACCTCCTCCTAGGCCTTCTGGGTTCCAAGGATCTGGAAAGTGGTTCCATAGCTAGTTACAGGGTTGCCAACTCTGGGTTGGGAAATGCCTGTAGATTTGAGGGATAGAGCCTGGGGAGGGGAGGGTTTGGGGTGGGGAGGGACCTCAGCATGGTATAATTCCATAGAATCCATTGCCCAAAGCAGCCATTTTCTTCAGAAGAACTGATCCTGGAGATCTCCAGGTGCTGCCTGGAGGCTGGCAATACTAAGGGGAGGGCCAAATCTGTAGATTTGAGGGGTAGAGCCTGGGGAGGGCAAGGTTTGGGGTGCGGAGGGACCTCAGCAGGGTATAATGCTATAGAGTCCATTGCCCAAAGCAGCCATTTTCTCCAGAAGAACTGATCTTGGAGATCTCCAGGTGCTGCCTGGAGGCTGGCAATACTAACGGGAGGGCCAGACCTGTAGATTTGAGGGGTAGAGCCTGGAGAGGGCAGGGTTTGGGGTGTGGAGGGACCTCAGCAGGGTATAATTCCATAGAGTCCATTGCCCAAAGCAGCCATTGTAATAGCTGGGAGATTTTCTGTAGGGGAAATGATGTGCTGTGGCTGGAGAACATAGTGATTTCTGGGAGATCTCCAGTCCCTACAGGGAGACTGGCAACTCCACTGACTGTTTAAGGGAAGATTGGGATATGTATTTTACCTCAAGACACATTCAATGACTCCCAACAGCAACAGCAAACTGTTTAGAATGTTAGAGGCAAAGGCCAATCAGGCCACATATGCAAATGACCTCTGTGTTCCGGCTGGCTATTGGGGGGATAGGAAGAGCAAACTGTTTAGAATATTGGAGGAGAGACTCAAGCAACGCAGCCAGTGGACAGGGACAGCTTCTGAGTGACAGGTCAGGGAGACAAAGGCTGTGGGAGCATGTGGAACGTTCAGAAAAGAGTCACAACAAAAGAGAATTATATATAAGGAGAGATTGCTTTGGACAATAGTTCTGACATTTCCACTATGTGACCTTTCCTGTCTGTCCTGTTCCCCTGTTCAGAAACATCCCTATAGAATGCCTTTTATTGTCAGGGAACGAGGGATCTCAAATTAGAGTCCTATGGGGTCCTAGGGAACTCTAGGCTTCTTTTGCAGATCCACAGAGAACAGTTTTACTCCCAAATGAGAAACTCTTCAGTCCTTTCCACTGAGTGCTTCCAGATTTTCTCTCCCATTAGAAATGAATTATATTTGCTTAGCCAAAGATGCTTCATGCAGCATAACACACTGGCAATGACACAGCTAAGAGAAAGAAAACATGGTGAATGTTTGCTAGATTAAAAAAAAGAATAGGAGACATTCTGGGGAGTAGGACCAGAGAAAGTCCAAACATTCAAACCTGCACTATTAACAGGATAAGAGATCCAGGTGACAGTCACTGCAAAAGAGACCGTTTCAATATGAAAGATATCAACACAAAAGTGTGAAAGTGTGAAGACAGTGCAGGGGAGCTGAAAGATGCTGTGAATGACTGCCCCCATGACGCTCCTCTCTTTAAAAACAAGAAGAATAGCCAGTAACAGCTTATTTCTGGTCAATAACACCTTGACTGAAGAGGCTGTGGTGGCTCAGAGGTTAAGATGCTGAGCTGCAGACCGGAGGGTTTGTAGTTTAGCAGTTCAAGACCAGAGTGCCACGTGACAGAGGGAGCTCCTGTCTCTGGCCCCACCTCCTGCCAACCTAACAGTTCAAAAGCAAGAAATTGCAAGTAGATAAATAGGTACCGCTTCGGTGGGAAGGTAACAGAGTTCTGTGTGCCTCGGCATTTAGTTATGCTGGCCACATGACCACGGAAACATCTTCGGATAGTGCTGGCTCTTCAGCTTGGAAACGGAGATGAGCACCGCCCCCTAGAGTCGGATTTGACTAGCTTTTAAGCAAGGGAAAACTTTACCTTTAACACCTTGATTATAAAGGGAAAACCAAAGTTGACCAGGGGTTAGCGCTCCTTCCTTATGAAGAAAGGCTCAGTTCTGAGGGGATTTAAGCTTGGAAAATAAAGGATGGCTATGAGAGATAAGAGACATTTATAAAATTATGAATTTTGTGGAGAGAGGGAGAGAGACACTTTTTTGCTCTCTCACATAACTCTAGAAAACAAATTTACCCAACTGATTGGTAGTAGGTTCAATGCCACAAAATGTGGTAATCCGTACTGGTTGAGATTGCTTTAGATGATTTCATGGACCATGAGTTTGTCAATGATCGTCAGCCATGATAGTGAAACAGAACTCTATATTCAGAAGCCACATATCTCTGAAGACACTGGATGCTGTTTGTATGTGTGTGTGTATACAGAGCACAACAGTTGTTGGTTGTCGAATCCATGCTCTTCATTATAACCTTCCCAGAGGTATCTGCCTGGCCATTGTTGCATTCAGAATGCCAAACAAGGTGGACATTGGGCAGTATTCAGAAGGGATCATCTTAAGAACACTTTACCTGCTTGTGTTTATTTTTAAGATAGAGGGCTATCACCAAAAATGCCAGGTTCTACTGTGGAATCCCCACTGAAAGATGTGCCTTTTTATACCAACCAAAAGACATAAGTCTTGACTGACACATCAGTAATCTGAAGAGCCTTGATTTAGAGAAATGTAATCTCATTGAAATGAGTACAGCTAAACAAATTTAATCCCACTGAAATGAGTAGAGTTCTATGAGATAATACTGTAGCTTGGCTGGGCTGTGAATGGAGCTGTTAGTAACTCAGTTCATTTTTTGACAGTCATTCATCTGTATCACAAAACAAAGAACACTGACATTTGGGAATCTTAGTAGACAAGCTGAGGAATAAACAGTATATGGAAACTGAATTTAACCATCACATGTACACAGGTGCCTTTTCATGTCTGGGCTTGGGAGTCACTTTAGCAACAGTAAGAGAGGATAAGCTGGTGGTAGAAAGTTCTGTCAGGTTGCAGCCAATTTATGGCTACCCCATAGGGTTTTCAAAGCAAGAGTCTAACAGAAATGGTTTGCCATTGTGCAGCTCTGCATAGCAACCCTAGACTTCCTTGGTGGTCTCCCATCTAAATACTAACCAGGGCTGACCCTACTTAGCTTCTGAGATTGAACACGATCAGGCTAGAGTGTGCCATCTAGGTAAGGGTGACAATAAGGGAAGGTACTCTCAATGATTTTCAAGAGTGATTTTTGACCACCATTGTTAGATGTGGACCTAGGAACCCTGGTTTCAAAACTTCCATTAGCCAGAGATTTGCTGTTCAGCAGTCTTGCTTAAGTGTAAAATGACAATGTTTATCTATCTCACAGGATTTCTAAGCATATCAACAATTCAATATTTTTGTGAGAATGCAGTGTGACCTAGAAGGACTTTGGCCTAAAGGGACTCCGTACCACTGCCAATGACAAAAGAATGTTAATGGTTTTGTAATGATTGTGAATTATCCTCAGTGGAGACTAATAGCTGGAAGATGGCTCTGTTCAAGTACCTATCAGAGCTGGGAGAACATGTGCCTGTTGCAGGTGAAGAAAAAGCACCCTGAGTCTGGAAAATGTAAGAAGGGAAACTTATAGAGAAGCACCTTAGGGTGCAGCATCTCTCTTTTTGGGGATCAGCTGCAGGAGAACAGATGTGCTGCCCAGCAGGAGCACTTTTTTGCTTTTGCCTGTGCTATTCTTGTATTTTTATAAATACAGTATATATTTTAAAAATGCACAAGTTTCCAGTGCTGTCTTCTCCAAAGGGAACCAACCATGGAAATACTATCTCGCTGGAACTTCTTGCTCAGTCAGAGAAGTAGGAAGCACACAACAATATGGACTGATACGCTATACCGGGCGTGGCCAAACTGCAGCTCGGGAGTCGCATGCGGCTCTTTCACAGTCTAATTTAATGTTAATAAAAAGCAAATTTGCATATTTTCCAATAAAAGTGTATGTGTAATATTTGTTCGTGTCTTGCGGCTCTCAAACATCTGACGTCTATTCTGCGTGGCTGTTACGTTAAGCAAGTTAGGCCACCCTTGTGCTATACCCAAATCATACAAAACATGGTTACGACTTGGAAGCAGATAGGAGGGGGATACTATAGGGTGGCCAGCTCTGGGTTGGAAAATAACTGGAGATTTTGGAGGTGGAGCCTGAGGAGGGTGGAGTTTGGGGAGGGAAGGGAGTCAGTGTTCCCTCTAGGCTGAGTTAGTGTGAGCTAGCTCACAGTTTTTTAGCCTTCAGCTCAAAGATTTTTGTCTTAGCTCAGGAAGGAGGGCTCCAGAGCAAATTAATTTATGCAGTAGCCAAATTGCTCACTCACTTTGATGCCAGTTGATCACAAAATAGAATTTTTGCTCACAAGACTCCACAGCTTAGAGGGAGCACTGGGAGGGACCTCAATGGGGTATAATTGCCATAGTGTCCACCTTCCAAAGCAGCCATTTTCTCCAGGTGAACTGATCTCTATCATAGGGAGATGAGTGGTAATCCCAGGAGATCTCCAGCCACCACCTGGAGGCTGGTAACCCCAGGATGCTACTCTGAGCAAAGTATCAACTATAGTGTTATTTGTCCCCATCGTTATCAGTGCAAGATAGTATGCAAACTGAGCTGAAGTTTTACTACAACTTCTTGTTTGGGGAGATGTAGAGTACAGCACATGCCATAAACATTCTAACCTTTTTATACTCACAAGGAGGATGAAGGAGAACTGTAAACACTCCCTCTCTACCAAAAGAAGGTTATATCTTTTTAAAGAGTAAAATCTACAAGCAAAGAAGTTTCCTAATAACAAGGTCTGATTGGCCTGAGGGTTAAATGTTTTCACAATGAACTCCAAGGACCATCTTATTCTGTTGCACCCTGTGATTATTTTACAACAGTACGGGGATACCTCAGAAACAGAAACCTCACCTTCTTCCTCTTTTGTAAGATGAAGATGCCAAAAAAAAAAAAATGACCCAGAGGATAGTCAGAAAGCTTCCTGCTGTCCTGGAAAAACTTGAGCTTTAAAAGCTGGAAGGTCAGAAAGCTTCCTGCTCTCCTGGAAAAGCTTGAGTTTCAAAAGCAAAACAAAGCAAAGCAAAGCTCTGTGCATTGTCCCTGACCCTAAAGCTTTCTTGAGAAGAGCAAGAGAGAAGGGTTTGCCCAGCTCCAGTGAACTCCTGCTGTGGCAAGAGTACCACAGTACCATAATTCTTCCCTTCAGTGTTCTGGCCTTCTTTCCACAGCCGGGCTCTGAGCTCTATCAAATATTCATCTCCTCTCTCGCTAAATAATAGATCAATGTAATAACAGCCAAAGCGCAGTTAATCACAGCTTTTCAAACCCCACACAAAAGCCACTTGAAGATGGGTAGGGACAGGCACAGCAGGGGGATGGTGGGGGGGGGGGAAGACAGGGACCCAAAGCGCCAGCAGCTTACAATGATAGCTCACAAATGGGAAAGCAAGTCCATGCCTGGCCGTTCCTGGCCATCCTCCGCAACAGATGCAGCTGTGAGCCTCCTTTGGAGGGCCAGCAAACAGATCCTTCTGGCAACAGGTGCCACACTGGACAGCAAGGCAAAGCTCAGTAAAGACAGGATGGGAAAGACAGAAGTATCCATTTCCCACAGAATCTAGAGTGCTAGTTTGTCATAACTGGGTGCCAGTGTTCAAATCCTTTTCTGGGTTGCGACAAGCTAGCATATGGATAACTTGTGCTTAGGTTCATTGGCACATCACAAAATCACGGCACGGTGGAGGACACTGCCGGCCTCTGCTTCAGAGAAGTCCCAGGGAGCATCACAGGAGGGATGTGTGGGGAAAGCTGATCTCCACTGACTAGCAGAGCTGAATGAGAACCCACAATTAGACTGACAGGACTGAGGCGAAATGTGCCAAAACAGTATTACACTATGGAGGAAACTTCATTATGCCACTTATTTGCTATTCTGCTGGAAACGAGCCCACTCCAGATGTGCGAGGGTGGATGCCTCTCTCTGCCTATTTTAGCAAGTACATATAGCAGGTAGAACTGTAGGAGAGGTATCTGTGTCTCTGAATACTGTCCAAGCATATTAGCAGAAGACCTCAGAGAGAGACAATCCTTGTCACCTCAGGAAACGTAATTGTTCCTGCAACCCATACCAAGCGGCTACTTTTGTTCACTCTGACCTTTCCTTCATTCTCATACGAGAACACAGGAGACAGCCTTGCTCAGAGCAAGGCCACAGTGAGCACTTTCAGGACCCATAGCGGTCGCCTGAGCATTAGATGACAATTAAATGGAAAACAAAGTTAATTATGATTGACTGAATAGCCCCCCCACCCCAGCATTTGGGCTCCTTCTAAAGCCATCCCTCTTCTTTCTAGCAACTTTCACGGGTAACGACCAACAAAAGGGTTCAGTGTTATATATTGTGTTGGTGTCTAGTTGTTCGCAGTTCTTCCCATGTGTGCTTCTATGTGAATGTACCAGTCTTCAAAAATAAGCAGCCAGTCTGTCAGCGTGCAGTGATCGAATGTATGGAAACTGGCACTCAGGACTCAATCAGCAGAGCTCTGTGCACTCTTCCCTGCCCCAAGTTGTCAAAAGCCATCAGCAGTCATTGCCTGTCGCAGAAATAGTAAGCACTTAGCATCTCAAAGGAATGAGCTGGAAGGAAGGAAGGATGATAGATGAGGTAGCTATACAGATATGGTGCAAGGTCACAGGATCACTGCTTGGCTTGAAAAATGCAAACTATTTATTGGCACATCTACAGGTCGCTAGCTTTTGAATGACATCAGCTGAATCAAAAGTCAGCAGGGAAAATGGCAGAGGGTTCTGCAGGGAACTTCATAAAATGAAATCATTAATTCAGGCAGTCCTGAGAATTTTTAATATAGCTGTTTGTAAAGAGCTCAGGGAATCTCAGCAGAAAGGTGCTGTATTAGGGCCAAATATTATTAAGGAGGAAGATGGCTTTTAAAATCAAACTAGGAGTAACAAAAACATTCTAATAAAGTCCCCTTCTAAGGTTGTTCTTTTAACTGTACAGGAGGAGAGCATCTTATGTTATAACAGCCAAATTGCCAAACCTTTGGATGCTTAAATTCGGTTACTGCAGCTGAGAATGGGCAAGACAGCTCTTTCTACAAACCTGACAAGAGCCCCAGGTTTGCAAGAAAATGTGGGATCAAAAAAAGAAAAGAAAATACATTGAGGAGTTTAAAAAAATGATAAAAGGAGTGCCTGTAGATTTAAAAATTGGATTCCCTCAGTGGCTGTTGCTAGGCAACCACAGTGTTCCAAGGTTGGTTCTGTCAGTAAAAGACAGGGGGAGAGGGCAGGGTCCTTTCCAGGCCTATTTTGGCCTTTGAGGGAGGGCACATTGGGCCCAGGCCTGCCAGTTCCAGGTTGCGGGATTCCTAGGAGAACTTGGGGGTGGAGCCTGGAGAGGGCAGGGTTTGGGGAGGGAAGAGGCCTCAGCATGGGATAATGCCAGAGTCCACCCTTCAAATCAGCCATTATTTCTAGGGAGATGCATCTCTGACTGTTTAGAGTTTCGTTGTAATTCTGGGGGAATCTCCAGTTCCCACCTGGAGGCTGGCAACCCTAGGCCTGGCAGCAACCTGTGGGTGACTTGATACCACCTGACTTGCATGTAGGGTTACCAAACCCCCCAGTTTGCCAGGGGTCCCCCGTTTTTGGGGGGGATTTCTACCCGCCGCCGGCCAGATGGCCAGCGAGGGAAGCCCCACCCTCAACACCCACGGCCACCCATCTCTCTCCCTTTAAGTGTGTGGAACCCGTGTTTCCTCCCAAGCCTGATCTCCGCAAGCTTGCAGGGAAATGCCAGCTTCGTGCTCTTAAAAGGGAAACGTGGCTGCTCTTAAAGGGGAAACGCCAGCTCCTGCATTTAAAAGGGAAACACCGGCTCCTTTAAATGCAGAAAACTGCCGTTTCTGGAGATCTGCGCACGGGCGGGTGTGGGGGGGGCAGCGGACGTCCCCAACATGATGTCATCACATCGGGGATGCCCCGCCCCCTCCAGGAACGCCCCCAAAGTCCCCCGCTGGGGGTGGAAGATGGACTTGGCAACCCTACTTGCATGACTCAGCTAGACCTGGCTGTTTGCTACTGTTCAACAGTAGCCACCCTATGAAAGCCAGAGTGTTGTAGCAGTTGGAGCTTCAGATTAGGGTCTGCGAGACCCAGGTTCAGATCTCCATCTTGCTGTGGAACCTGACTGGGTGATTTTGGACCAGTCATTTTCAGCCTAGCCTACCTCACAGGACGTCATGCAGATAAAAAGGAGGAGATAATAATATAAACCACGGGTATCGAACTCATCTGTTATGAGGGCCGGATCTCCCTTATAAATAAAAGCCGAATGATGGTGGCACTTCTCTAGAACATTACACACGCTCCGGAATTGGTTGGCGCCCTGGTGTGTCACTCACAGGGCGTCTCTCTCAATTCGCTGTGCTGCCGCCTGTGTAGGTGTCCTCCCGCCCACGGAGGCAGCGACCACCCTTTTGCCCTTAGTTTCCTTTGAGCCGCGGCCCAGGCTAGGTGCTCCACTGGCCAGAAACCCTCACAAGGCCTGCAGGCCCCAGACGGGGTCATGCCACTGCTGCTGAGCTGCGGCAGCCAGGAGCCACCACCAGCCAAGAGGAGGCCCAGGACGACATGCGCTGGCTCCGCCCAGCCGCCTAGAAAGGCACTGGGGGAGGCCCGTTCCCTCGAGCCTCCCCCATGCGGTCTGCAAATGAGGGGAGATGGCTCCGTGCCACCGCACCTGAGTCCGGCAAGGGAGCCAGGCCCAGCCTGTCCCGTCGCCTCATGGCGGGGACGGATGAGGCCAGGTGGCCTGGCCCGCTGGGTCCTCAAGCACGCGGAGGGAGGGCCGAGGAGAGGGGTCCGGGGAAGGAGACGCAGGCCCACAACCAGCCGCCCGAGCTGCCGCCCATTGCAGGGAGAGGGACGAGCCTGGTCTGCTTGCCCTGCTGGGGCCTCGCTCGGCCGGGGGTGGCGGCGGAGCAGCCAACCCAGGCGCCTTGACCCACCAAGGCCTTGACCCAGTGTGGGGGGGTGCGGGCTGCTTCCACGGGTTGGGGAGACCGGGAAGTGGATGGCGCCCTGTGCCTAGCTCGCGCCCATTGCGGGGAGAGGGGGGCGACTCTGGCCGGCTTCCCCGGCCGGCGCCCCTATTGGCCAGGGGTGCCGGGGGGGGACAGAGGAGGCCAGGCGGCTTCGCTCGCTGAAGCCTCGACTGCGTAGCAGGAGGGCAGAGGAGAGGGGGCTGGGGAAGGAGACGCGGGTCTGCAGCCGGCCAGCCGAGCTGCCGCCCACTGCAGGGAGATGGATGAGCCCGGTCTGTTTGCCCCACTGGGGCCTCGCTTGGCCGGGGGGGTGGGAGCGGCCAACCCAGGTGCCTTGACCCACCGCAGCCTTGACCCTGCGAGGGGGAATGCGGGCTG
>NW_015174289.1:168703-183774 GCF_001447785.1 Gekko japonicus
AAGCCCTCTGGGGGCCTGATAGAAGCCCTCTGGGGGCCTGATAGAAGCTCCCCGGGCCATATGTTTGACACCCCTGATGTAAACTGCTTTGGTCCCCAATGTGGAGAAAGACCAAAGTTTTCCTAGGTAGAGTCTGTGAAAAGCTGAAGATGGGGGCAGGTAAAGGTAGGGTGGCTGTTAGGTGAAAAGGATATAGGTTTGCCAACTCCAGGCTGAGAAATTCCTGGAGACTTGAGGGGTGGAACCTGAGGATGGTGGGGTTTGAGGAGGGGAGGGACATCAGAGGGGTATAATACCATAGACTTCACCCTCCAAAGCAGCTATTTCCTCCAGGGAAACCAGGGTTGCAAACCTCCAGGTGAGGGCTGGAGATCACCCAGAATTACAACTGCTATCCAGATGTCAGAGATCAGTTTTCCAGGAGAAAATGGCTGGTTTGGAGGGTGGAGTCTATGGCATTGTACCCTGCTGAGGTTACTTCCCTCCCCAAACCTCACCATCCCAAGGTTTCAACCCCAAATCTCCAACAATTCCCCAACCTGGAGCTGACAACCCTAAGGAGAATTGATCTCCGTAGCTGGGAAATCCATTGTGATTCCTGGAAACCTGCCACCACCACTGCTGCTGGGGGAGAGAGCAGGTAGGAGGGTGGCAGAGTGATGGGGGCAGAAAGAGAGAGTGATGGGGTGGGCATCAGAAAGAGTAAGAGTGATGAAATGGGGAGGCAGGAAAAAATATAGTGATGGGGTGGGGCAGAAAGAGAGGAAGTGACAGGCATGGAGGAGAGACTAAGCAAAGGGGTGGTAGGAGGGAGAAAGAGTTTGAGAGAGGTAGGGGAAGAGAGGAGGAAGCAAAGGGGAATTGGATAGCTGCCTTGCAAGTTTCTTTTGGGTCCCCACTTGTTCTTACTATTTTGATCGTCAAGAATGCCATATTTCTATCACTGAGCAGTGAAGTGTTCTTAGAGTTGTGGCTCTAGGGCTTGGCAAATTAACCCCCCCTTTTCTGGATTGGCAAATACTTGGAGATGGGGGGGGGGACCTGAGGAGGGTGGGGCTTGGGGAGGGACCAGAGCAGGAGAGGGGAGGGACCAGAGCCATTTAGTCCACTTTCCAAAGTAGCCATTTTCTGCAGGGTAACTGATCTCTATTGTATGGAGACCCATTGTAATGCCAGGAGATCTCCAGCCACTACCTGGGGGCTGGTACAGCAGACTGAGGGATAGGCTCAGAATTCTTCAGGATTTCTCCTCTTACACAGCTTATTTGTGATCAGTCACCTCAAGATACTATACGTGCTAACCTGTGTCTCTGTGCCTAGTGCTTAACACACCTTAACTAGCTGGTAATTCTGTAGAGCACTGAGGGTCAGTCCTTGGCTGACATTCCCCCCAGTACTGCAGTGACAAATGACTTTTTGCTCTCTAGTAAGTTGATTCAGTAATTCCCATCCACAACCAAACCGTCCAGTGAAAGGCTATGTAATCCTAGAAGGCTTTGCCCTTTTCAAATGAAGTTAGTGAGGAGCAGGGCTATTTTTGGGCAGGAACGCACAGGAATGGAGTTCCGGCTGGCTTCAGAATTGGCCACACCCACTACAGCCCAAAACCTCTGCATGTGTGGCTACAGAGGGAAGGCCTGGAGAGTGACACACACACCCCAACAACTCTGAGGTTGGCAGGCCAGGGGGGCCCCTGGAAGGATTGGGGAGTGCCTTCCCCAGCCTGTCCAAGGGCCAGCTTGCCTGGGCTCCCCACAGCCGTGGGGCGCCCGGACAAGCCAAGGGAAGGCATGGGGTGTGGCCTAATATGCCAATGAGCTGTCCTGTCAGGGGTGTGGCCTAATATGATAATATGATTCTGCTGTTGGGTGTGGCCTATTATGCTAATGAGTTCCTGCTGGGCTTTTTCTACAAAAAAAGCCCTGGAGGAGAGAGCATGAACACTCAGCCTAGGAACCGAGCCTTCACAGACAAGAATGCTTTCTGTTCACTGAATCTATAGATCTATGCTCCCCATTCAACAGGATCAGTCATGACTGTTTCTGGTTTCATTTAGCTCAAGCCACTATAGAATATGACCAGGACCCAAAGGACCGAACAGCATGTTCCACATGCCACAGGGGCTTTGGGGCTTGTTTGTCAACTTGCTGTTCCCCATGCCACACGGGCAAGTCATTTTTAAAACTGATGGCAGCTTGGAATCCTGCTGTTCTAAAGAAAAAGTCAAGAATCTCACTGGAAATGCACGGGCATACAGCATCGCTTTGGACCCCTATTAGTTGTTGCTTTGTATGTGCAAAAATATTTGTGATGCCCACACACTTCTACTCTTTCAGACCTGTTCACAGTTATTTTTACCCTCACTCCTATGGGTGGGGAGATGAGGACAAATACATCCTGATGGCCACAACAACCATTCCAGCATTCCTTCGCATTGGGATGCACGACCAATGACACTAATGCAGCACAGAGGAACACTGCCTGCATTCAGATGTGGAGCTTACTTCTTATCACTACACTGTTTTTAGAAAGACACCCATTTGTTAGCCCAGGGGATGCATTCCCTTGTTGCCATCCTATCAGTGTAAAAAATCAATTCCTTTTCTTGCATGGGTGTGAAAAATAACGGGAAAGGGAGGGATTAATTTAAAGGGGAGGGCCAGCTCAGTTTGAATCCATTCTCACATATTCCTTCATTTATTTGGAATTTACAGAACTGAGATTATAGCTTGAGTGATCAGCCTTATAACCTGTGTAATTAAAAGCAACCAAGCCAGACTGTAGTCGGTCCCGCCTCCCCCCACCCACCACTCAGAAAGAAGGAATAAACATGAATATAAAATGACTATACTGGGGTTCCTCTGCAACACCGTGAAGTTGAACCCTCTAACCTGTGCTTTTTTTGGGGGGGGGGGGAACATTACTAAAGATGGACTTTTTTTGAACCACTGACAAGAACACCTTATTTTAGGAAACAGATAACAACAACAATAATGCCTTCTATTTAATTCACAAGCAAGCCTTCCTTTCAGAATGGCTGTGATCAGAATCAAAAGAATCTAACAAAATTCACAGAGACTTAATATGGAGTAGTGAGCAAAATAAGATGGTTAGAGGATCAAAAGAAAATATTTTATTTATTCCATTTTTATCTGGACTCCTAATGCTGGAACATGTCAATCTGACATGCATGGACATCCCTGCTAAATTTCTAAAACTAGAAATGCTAGGGCTGAAGCTGCTTGGAAGTCACACTTTCTGAATTGGAAGACCAACCCTTTAATTCCAAATGCAGGGATGGGCACAGGCTGGGGTAATCAGCCATGAGAAAGACAAGCTATTTCCCCCCAAAGCACTCAATTTTTAATCCTGTGAATGGTCTAGGGGCAACTGCTGCTATTAATGTTGCTCAAGATAAGCAGGCAAGGCCTTGATCAATGTTTTGATGGGAGCTACCCTGAATTTCTGAACAGGAGGACTAGGATATAATTACAATGAGTGACTGATATATCTGTCAGGTGAGTCTTGGCACTGATACCAGGTTCTAGGTCCTTCCAAATTTAAACCCAAACTAGAATTCTTACCACCAAACGATTTCTTTACAAATACAACCTGTGGTATCTAAGTGCTCTTTATCTATGGTCTCTGGGCCATAGAAGAAGCTGTTCCTGAGAAGGAACTTTTGTGGTGCCCAACTTTGAAATTTCATGCCATATACATTCAGGCAGGCTTCCTTTTTCTCTGCTTAGAAAGCAGGGAAAGGTAACACCTTTGGGCATAGTGAAGAAATTCAGACTTTTGTGGCAAATTTGGTTCATCTGACAAGAATAATAATTTGATAATTGGCTACTTGTGACTATCCAGTAAGAAACTGTTCTGAGAAAAAGAATGATGTTTACATCGTGGAATTCTGCCTAACATCCCACCTGAAAGTCCTCATATATAAGTTTGGCATAGCATACCAGAGTGCAGTGCTCTCTGGATAAGGGCACAATGAATTGAAGATCCTTTAACTAGAGGTGTTTTCAAAGCAGAATTAAGAAAAATACAATTTGTAGTCACAGTTGAAACAATTCTACAATACTTTATAATGGTGCTTAGTCTTTGCAGTTGGTTCTAATAACCTTTCAACTAAACCCAGAAGTGTATGCAGAAGGGTTTTCCTCCTATTCCAGCTCCTCCAGACCCCGAAGAAAACCCTTTAGATGTGGTATGAATATCTTAGCATCGGATTCTTCACACAAGCCCACCCATGTACATACAACCATCAGAAAGCACAACGGCTATTCACTACCTTCCATAACAAACAAACTGTGGTTAAAAGGTCCACATGCAGCATGTTTGCCCTCCTTTCCCCTGGCAGAATGGCTGAATGGAAGCCTTAGCATTATGTGCAGTGTAGCTTTCTATCTACTGTCTCTTCAGAGTCTGGCTCCCCAGGCATTGCATGATTTGTTGGTTTTATAATGGGATGCACTGAAACAAAGGTGCTTCCATTTTACTATAGCATTTCAAATGGAACCTTGTGGTGCTTTATATGAGAGCACATTTCTATGCCATATGTAACACATACAATACTTATAAATAGCACTTGCAAGCTACATGTATTTTTGTACCACAAGATGGGGAGCATGTGGGCAGATCCCAGTAAGCAGCAGTCTGTGATACTACAGCAGAAATATCAGAACTGCAGACAACGTTGATTTTTTATGCTCCTGCAGAGAGTACAATCACTTCTTTATATATATGTGTGTGTGTGTAATATATATATGTTATATATATAGACAATCTCTTTTAGCTGTTCCTTTAGGATAACTCTACCAAAAGGCCATTTGAAGGTATTAAAAATTTCTAAAGAAGGCACCACAAATTAGAGTACAAAAAAAAGTCATGTAATGACAACAGCTAAGATCTGACTTATACAATAAATGTTATAGGCAGCAGAACAACCATTTACTTCGTGAGGGGTGCTGCATGTCCAGCAAGGCATGAGGTTCAAAGTTCCATGATTGTTGCAATGTGTTATGAACCATGCATGGAGTCAGAGACAAGACATACATCGCCTCTGAATAAATGTAGTGGAGAACATGCCCCCTGCACTGGGGATCAAGGCTTCTGAGGAAGAAGCAGAAATAATGGCAGGTGGAAAGTGGTGTCAAAGCCCTATGGGACTAAAGGACTATGGAACTAAAGGCGCATTCCCCTTTAGACTGCGATCAGATGAGCTGTTTGAGCTACTGTCATTGCTGTTGCCCTACGGATTTAAAATGCAGGTTCAGACAACATCTGTCTCCCATTCCCCGTCATTGGCACCCCGTTCTCAGCCATCTTTGAGCTGGATGTCAGCATTTTCACCTGACACTGCCAGATGTCTGATCAATCCATCACACTCTCAAGCTGTTTGGGAAGTGGATCTTTGATAGAGTTATCCTAAAGGAACAGCTAAAAGAGAGCGTCTATATATCGTGGAGCTGTCAAAATGTGGATCTTTGCCCTAGGGTCGTGAATCACCACTTGTGCATTAAAAAAAAACGTTCCTGCACCCAAACATTCTGTCAGGTTCAGGAGCCCCTGGGGGAGTTCTTTTTGAGTGACAAATCCCTCCCCCCAACCCCTCTCTCCTGTTTCTTGGGGTTGGAAAGCCATGGAAATAGTCCTTAGTTAGGCTCCCTGCCTGGAGCAGGCAACCGTACTCCCCATCCCACTTTCCCCCACACAAACTGTGTTAGCTGAAAGGTCTTTTGCTTCAGAGTTGCTGTTTGAGAGCATCCCATGATTGACACAAGAATAAATGTACTGAAGTCAATGGGGCTACTGTCGTGTAAACCTGCACCTTCCCCATGCATTCCATGGAAGAGAGGCAAAGCAGAGGAAGGAGGCTGAGAGGGGCCACAGAAAATGATTGTTCTGCTGTCTATAACATTTATTGTATACTAGCCTGATACCCGTGCTTCGCTACGGTATTTAAGTTCGTAAAGTTTGAAATGTGACATTTGTTGTAGGAATTCTAGTGGAGAAGATTGTAGTGTAAAAAATGAAGTGAGACATACGTACTTTCCCCCCTCTCTACTGAAGGACCTCTCTCTAAACCACATTGGTGGTTCTGCCCTCAGGTGCTAGGATCACCAGGCTGCCTGATGAGCTCACTCTGGAGCAGGCAACATAGAACTGTCCATTTAAGAAGCAGTCGTCTGTTAAGTCAATTCCTGCCACCTTTTGCTCATATGGAGACTGTGTTGTTCTGAGCACCTCAGGATTATCTTGCTGGTACTTGGCCTGCGCAGCTCAGTGCTCTGCAGGAGTACTATGTGCAAATGTCTTTGCTGCATTCCTAAGTTGCCTCCTCCTGGGAGCTGCCTGTCCAGTATGGGGGAGGAGGGGGGAGGAGTATTAGAAGCCACTGTGGAGGTGGGGCTGACAGGATCACTAAGGCATTACTGCTGGGGGGGAATCCCTTGTGGCTTTAAGCACCCTGCGACTGCTGCTGCACCTGACAGACAACCACCTGTTAGGCGTAGGAGGTGGGGGGGGGGGGTTGGAAGCCATCAGAGAGGTTGGGCCAGCAGCATCACTAAGGGGATCCTGCTGGGGGGGCATCCCTGATGGATTAAAGTACCCTGGTCCTGCTCCTACACCTGACAGCCACCAGCCTGTCTGGTGTTGGGGGATGTATTTAAAGGCATAGGAGAGGCTGGGCCAGCAGCAGGGCTAAGGCAATCCTGCTGAGCAAACCTCCCTGGTGGCTGTAAGCATCCCACCTCCTCTCCTACACCTGACAGGCAGCTGCCTGTAGGAGGGGGAGGGGGGAGGAGTATTAGAAGCCACTGTGGAGGCAGGGCCAGCAGGATCACTAAGGCATTACTGCTGGGGCGGGCTCCCTCATGGCTTTAAGCACCCTGCAACCACTGCTGCACCTGACAGACAACCGCCTGTTAGGAGTAGGAGGTGGGGGGAGTGTGTTGGAAGCCATCAGAGAGGCTGGACCAGCAGCAGGGAGCTCACAGGTGGTTGCTGGCCATTTCTGATTTCCTCAACTGTCATTAGCTGTCTGCAGACTCCTGTAACTGTTGGGGTTTTTTTACCCCAGAACACTGACCTCTACAGCTGACCAATCAATGAGTGGGGGGTGCAAAGAGGCAGCAGCCTGGCAGCCACATAGGAATCAATGGGGGGAGCACATTTTACCCCTTTTGACCCACTTAGGGGTCGAATTTCTAAAAATCCCTTCTTAGTGAGCATCTATATCATGGTAGGAGTGCTCTCCCCGAATTTGGTGTTTCTAGGTCCAGGGGTTTGGCCTGGGCCAAACTACCACCACCACCAATAATCTGGTGGTAACAACGGGGTGATGGGATGGCCCAGTATAAGATCTCGCTACAGTATTGCGATGGGGTCGGGGCTGTTGAAGCGGGCTTTGGGTACATCTACAGGTCACCATCTGAGTCGACTGATTTGATCAAACTGGTAACATCATTGAGCACTTTATCATTGTTAACTATGTTTAATTTTATGCTGTTTTTAATGTTTTATGTGGCACATGTTGCCCTTATTTGTAAGCCGCCCTGAGCCCGTTCGCGAGGAGGGCAGGATATACATGTAACAATAAAATAAATAAATAAATAAATTTTATGGTGAGGGGACTTTCTTTTATATATATAGAAGTCAGATCTTAGCTGTTGTTGTCATTACATGACTTTTTTGGTACTCTAATTTGTAATGCCTTATTTAGAAATTTTGAATACCTTCAAATGGCCTTTTGATAGAGTTATCCTAAAGGAACAGCTAAAAGAGATCGTCTATATATCGTGGAGCTGTCAAAATGAAGTGGTGCTTCAAATGAGTGCTTCTGCGCATGCTTGAAAGACAATTTTTTTTAAAAAAAGTATGCCACCCAACAGCCCGCTCCGTGGTTACTGCGCAGCAATAATCTGAACTGTCAGCCATGGAGTGAGTGCATGGTGAGGCGGGTTAAAGGTGGCATGTTTGGACAAACCTTTCTGGAACTAATAACCGTGGATAAAACAGAGGCATGGCCAGACTGCACCAAGCCTGTCATCTGACCGCAGCCTTTGATGGTTTTGTTTTAAAAAAGATTGAATTGAATTGTAGCTGCCATTTGCACTGTTCTGTAGAAGGGCAAAGGTTCCTGTTAAAGACTAACAAGGTACAAAAACATGTGGAGATGGGCATGAGGATGAAGCAGTCATGATTTCTGTGCACTGACTAAGCAAGTGCTCCAGTGGCTCTCCTTTTCCGTCACCTGGAACACACACACACACAGAGTAACACAATTGGACATTTTTAATGACTTTGACTTTTATGCTATTTCAAAAACTGTCCCAAATGCAACCCTCATTCCTAATAATCTACACAAGTGGCAAGGATACACAATTTCCATGAAAAAACCCTAAATAAAAAAGTAACACTGATCAAATCAGGAATATCCCTTTGCACTGGAATATTCCACTGCTGTGAAAAGACAGAACTTCTTTATAATTTGGCAGCAGTTAAAAGAGGAGATGGTAAGGCACAAAAGAGATATAAGTTCTCACACATCAACACTGTACATGTTTGAACTGTGGTAAACTGCAGAATATTCAAGTCCTTTGAGCCTCCTTGAGAGGTGAACCATTATTTTGTTGACTTACAGAGACAGACTATGAAAAAGATTGAGAATATTTGTTTTAGAGAAAGCTGTAAAAAGGAAAGGGCAACTAAGGGTGCAGTATGATCCCACATCCATCATTTCTGGTAATTACAGGCATACTGATACTGTGAGCATGAAATTTAGTGTACAAACAGCATCTCAACTATAATGGTAAATTAATTAGCCTTGCCTGTTATATTAACTTTGACCACAATTAGGGTTGCTAGCTCTGGATTGGGAAATTCCTGGAGATGTGAAGGTGAAGCCTGGGTTTGGGGAGAGGAGGGAGTTCAGGAAGGTATAATGACTTAGGGTGTGATCAACCAAGCAATTTGACCCGACATAGCCACCCCTCCCTTCCAGATTAAATGGGCGCAATCACACAGCCACATCCAGGCATACTCACGTTCCCCAGGCATACTCACCCCATCGTAGGATGGCTTGGAGCCAAGTTAAAAGGGCACTACCTCACAGGTGGTGTTTTTGTTTCCTCACACATTCATTGCACATGGCCGAATGTCTGAACATGGGGGAGCATGCGTTAAAATGAACTGGCAGTCTGAGCCTGCAGATCCATTTCTGCTGTTAGTATGTGGGGTTTTTTTGGAATTTTTGCCTATATGTGCATGAATGCACATGAGCACATGCGCATGGCTGAGCAGTGCACTCCATGGCTGAGGCACTGCAGTAAAGTGGATGCTTGACCAGGGGACAGCCATGTGGATGACCCACAGCAGGGTGTGCTGTCTGGATGATATACCCTGCAACATTTTAAACTGGTACCATTACAGGCGGGGCCATATCGCACCAAGCCGCCAGTGTGATCAAACCCTAAGAGTCCACCCTCCAAAACAGCTATTTTTTCCAGGGGAACTGAGCTCTGTGACATCTGATCAGTTGTAATTGTGGGAGAACTCCAGGCCCCACCTGAGGTTGGCAACTCTCACAACAATGCATCACAGTTTCAAAACAATTGCAAGCAGCTATAGGCTGGTAGTAAAGTTTATTCTCTGCAAGCAAAAGACTCAAGTGAATTCAATTCCTGGAATTTTTACTTAGGCAGCAGAGCTGCCCTGACCCAAATAGCCCAGGCTAGCCTGCTCTCGTCACATCTTGGAAGCTAAGCAGGATCAGCACTGGTTAGTATTTGGACGGGAGACCACCAAGGAAGTCCAGGGTTGCTACTCAGAGACAGGCAATGGCAAACTACATCTGCATGTCTCTTGCTGGAGACCCTAGAAAACTACTTCTAAACAAAATAGATGATGCTAGGTAGGTCTGATACAGCACCTGACAATTGACAAAAGACAGATCCATATAACTATAAAATCAACCACTTGCTCCTCAAGAGGTACTTTATGTTATTAACATTGAGTAGGACAAATCTCCTTTGTTATATCATAGCACTATATCACTTATGCGTCACAGGTACCTGTGATATCTGTCTGAGCATCTTCAGTCTCTGCTGCTGCTCTGCTTTTCTTCTCCAGTTCTTTCATTTCAGGCACATAGAAGTCCCCTTGACGTGCAAGGGGGCATATAAAATAGATTTGGTCACCTTTATAGATCTCCATTCTGGGATGAGCACACAGTTTCCGCTCCTAAAAGAGATAAGACACATGGCATTGGAGGGTTTTTATCCCCCCCCCCCTTCTACCATTCCCATTATTCTATAAGCAATGTGCACATCTCTGGACAGTTCAAGATAACTCTCTTGATCAACAATTGCAAAGCTGTGGTTTCTCTAGTCTCGAGGGAGATTTTTCCATCTTTGGCATGCAGGCCAAGACATATTTATCTAATTCTCTGGTCTTTATCACTTTCAGTCACCAGGGGGCCACATTTATAAATGGCGCCGCATCTTGTGAAAAAGGGTTGGCGCACTCAGGTCAGTCAGTGTCTTAAGCACTACTACAACTGGGGGCTCTGAGATGAAACAGATAATAAATTGGAACAGACTGGGAGTGCTTGGCAGTTAAACTGAAGCAGACTCATAATCAGCAGTACCGAATTCAACCTTTGCTTTGAACATCAATAAAAAATATTGTGAAATTCTTTTTAGAAAGGGTAACATAAGACACACAGCAAGAGGGTCTCAAATCACTCAAAAAAGTGGCAAGCTGTTCTAAAATACCATTAATTGAAGCTGAAGCTTGATATTTCCATATTATCCCAGTTCATCCATAAATTGCACTACTTCACGTCTAGCTGGACCAGGGAAGGGCCAGGGATAAATGGCAGAGCACACAGTTTCCATATCAATTCTGCAATATCTAGACAAAGATCTCTGGTAGCAGGACTGGAAAAATACCACTGCCTGAAACTTTGGGGAGCTGAAGCCAGTCAAAGTAGATGGTGTTAGATTGTACTGATTATAAGGCATCTCCTTTTAAAACTGTTGCATTTCAAATTTATATATGTGCTTGATATGTAAAATTTAGAAAATACCAAGTCAAGGGCTTTGCAAACATTTACCCAGGAGAATAGCCATCTAATATCATCCTAATTCTGTGATATTTATGATTGCTCTCTGCCATCAGTAAAGGAGGATAGTTCTCCACATATTTATTTATTTATTTGGATTTATATCCCGCCCTCCCCGCAGGCTCAGGGCAGCTAACAGAGGCATAACGCCAGGTAAAACAATAAAACAGTAAAATACTGACTAAAATTACAAGATAAACAATTAAGTAATCAACCAGGGTTCTTAAAACATTTTCCGGTGCTCCTCTACTCCCTTTCAGATTTTTAAATCAAGATGGTGTTCTCACTAATATAGTTGCATAACAGTGCCCCACTGTTGTCCCTAGGCACGTCCCCTTGATTGGAGATAGTCCCCTTGGTCACAGGAGTTTCTATTATTCCAGTGAGGTTTTTTCCCACTCATTCCAGTGAGGAGACAACAACAAGGGAAGTTATCTGAGCCTCCTCAGTCCCAGTGCCAGCTGCCCTATATATCAGGTGATGCTGCTGACACAGAGGCAGTATCACCTGCCCATTCCTCAGCTATGGGAATGCATTGTAGCCCTACACCAATCATGGATGTCATTTTCAAGAGCTGTGGTCTCCAGCTGAGCTGGGTGGCACCACAGTTGGTGAGTGAGCGAGGCATGGGGCAGTAAGCAATTAACCCCTGGCTTCCCACTCATTCCAGTGAGGAGACGACAACGAGGGAAGTTATCTGACCCTCCTCAATCCCAGTGCCAGCTGCCCTATATGTCAGGACAGGTGATGCTGCTGACACAGAGGCAGTATCACCTGCCCATTCCTCAGCTATTGGAATGCATTGTAGCACTACACCAATCATGGATGTCATTTTCAAGAGCTGTGGGCTCCAGCTGAGCTGGGTGGCACCACAGTTGGTGAGTGAGCGAGGCATGGGGCAGTAAGCAATTAACCCCTGGTGGCACTTTGCTTCCTTATACACAATGCACATAATTATTATGGAACCCGGAGCATTCAATAATTTCTTTTGTTTACAGACCACTCAGAGGTGTTTCAGGGGTCACTGTAACTGCCATAGTTGTCCTTGTTCCACCCTCCTGACAACGCTACTATAACCTGCAGCCCCCTCAGCTACCGCTACAATTGTTCACCAAAGCTACATAAATGCATATGCACACAAAATAAAAGCAGCTGTGATATGCACAATCACAGGAGAAGAGTCAATAGTTTTATGTTGGGGGGAGGGGGAGTTTTTCATCTTCTAATTCAACCCTGTTATCTGCACAGTAGTGTTGAGCTGAAAGATTAGGTTATGTGGAGAAGAGAACAGATACTTGGAGGGAAGATAAATATTGGATGGATTCTGAGGAGAATTTAATAATAATATTTATTATTTATAAAGCACTGTGAACAAGAGGCACTGCATAGCCTTATTTATCCTCTTATTTTCTTGTTTATCCGCTCTTTTGTCAACATGTAAAGGACTGGGAACACTGGGTTTTATTTTGGTACAGCCATTCTCTTTCCCTCAGAATTTACATGTAACTCTTTGGAACAAGCTCAGGGCTTCACTAATTAATATAATCCAGGAGAGACAGATAAAGCAGCTCCTTTCAGAAGGGTGCAGAACGGAGGTGTCTAATTCAGAGACTGCCTGATGGGTCTCTCGCCCCCTCTTTGCCCTTGCCTTTGGTTCTAGTCCCACAAGAGCAGACAAGCACACTACTAGTTTTTTCAGAGGCCTTGTCTGTCCAATGGGCTTTTGATCCCTACAGGTGTCAGCTGGCAATGACCTGAGTCTGATGAATGTTGGCTCACTGGTAGCCCCTCAGGACCAAAGAAACAAGGCTCCCAACACATTGCACAGGGAGCGGACTCTGCACTGAAAGAACAGCTGGCCGCTCTCCTGAACACCCACGTCCTGCCCGCCCAGCAGCTGCATTGCTTGACGTATATTATGGCTTGCATGGCATGAATGTCTGGGAAGGGGGGCTAGTGTCTTTGTGAAACTGCTATGATTCGTGGAAAGGGGTGGAAAGGAGGATGATTTTCTTTCCTCTAAAATAAATGCCAGCTATACCATGCAGCAATCTTATGCTGACGTCCTCAAATAGCCTTTATTGGGCTAGGCTCTGTCGGAACACTATGCAACTTGCTAGCTGCTCTGCAGCCAGAGGGCCTGGGAAGCAAAGTCCAAAATGATGGCAGGAAACGACACTGAAGCATGGCTATACTAGCAAAAGAGTTGAGGAGGACAGGCTTGGCAGAGTAAATGAATGGGAAACAAAAGGGAGAACCTTTCCCAAAGGTGGCAGATAGTGGGGCAAGAATAACAAACTCCTCTCCGACATTGGTGTTGTGCAATGCCAGGTCCATAAACAATAAGACCTCAGTCCTGCAGGACTTCCTGCTGGAGCAGGATGTGGATCTGGCGTGCGTGACCGAGACCTGGGTACGAGACGGGGAGATGGTTGCTCTCTCCCAGTTGGCTCCTCCTGGGTTCTCGGTCCTTCACCAATCTCGGACTTTGGGGCGGGGGGGAGGAGTGGTTTGTTCATTCTGGAGGCTTACTCCTTCAGGGCGCTCCCAGCGGTGAGGTGCCGGCTTTGCGTGGGAAGCCGGGAGAGTTTGGCTGTCTGGCTAGTGTACCATCCGCTCAACGCACCAGCGGACAGCCTGCCATCTCTGGTGGAGGCCGTGTCAGGCTGGGCGTTGGAACACCCTAGGCTGCTAGTCCTGGGTGATTTCAACGTCCATGCTGATGATGCAGCCTCCTCCCAGGCGGTGGACCTGGCATCGTCCATGGCGGCACTGGGATTCTCCCAATATGTAATGGCCCCCACCCATCAGGCCGGTCACACGCCTGATTTGATCTTCGCGGCGAGGGTTACAGTGGACCGGATTACTGTTTAGGGCTCTTTAGCTTGAAGAAACGGCTACAAGCATGGACGGCTTCAAAAGGGAATTAGATAAGCACAAGTGGAGACCCGCAAGAAACTTGCGGAATGGTTATCCTGTTCCTCACACCTTTGCTTCCTCCTGTCTCCCTCTACCTCTCTCACCCTCTTTCTCCCTTCTGCCCCCCCCTTTCTTTTTCTCCTCCAGCTATGGCATTATACTGATCTGTAGTTCCTTCCCTCCTCCAATCCCACCCTCCCCAGGCTCCACCCCACAAATGTCCAGGAATTTCCCAACCTGGAGTTGGCAACACAATTTCCTTCCCACCCAACAGCCAACCTACCTTTATCTGCCTCTCTGTCTGCAACTTTCCATCTCCACACCCCTCCCCCACAGCCTCTACCTAGAAAAATTACAGTCTTTCTCCACAGTGGGGACCAAAACAGCTTACATTATTCTCTCCTACTTTTAATCTGCACAACAACCCAGCTTTCATAGGGTGGCTGCTGATGAACAGTAGCAAGCAGCTGGGCCTACTTGAGTCATGCAAATCAGGTGGTATCAAGTCACCCAGAGGGTGCTGCCGAGGGATGCCAGCCTCCAGGTGGGACCTGGGGATCCCCTGTAATTCCTGCTCATTTCCAGACTACAGAGATAACTTCCCATGGAGAAAATGGATGCTTTGGAGGGTGGACTCTGTGACATTGTACCCCACTGAGGTCCCTGTCCTCCCCAGGCTCCTCCCGCAAATCTCCAGGAGTTTCCCAGCCTGGACCTGGCAACCTTATCCAGAATCCCCTGTCGGTGGCCAGGGGGGGAACCTGGCAACCCTAAAGTGCTGGCAGGCCCAGGCTTGGCAACCTCTAAGTGGGGCCTGAAGGAACCCCCCCCCAGACTTACAACTGAACTCAAGGCAGCAGAGATCTGTCTCCCTGGAGAAAATGACTGTTTTAAAAGGTGGACTCTGTGGCATTATACCCAGTCGAGGCCTCTCCCTTCCCCAAACCTCAAAACCTCTAGCGATTCCCCAGGCTGGCCCTGGCAGCCCTTGTCAGGCCAGGCCCCAAGGCTCCCTTCCTCC
>NW_015174289.1:184894-257978 GCF_001447785.1 Gekko japonicus
TTCTTCACCCAAAGAGTGATTAACACATGGAATTCACTGCCACAGGAAGTGGTGGGTGCTACAAGCATGGACGGCTTCAAAAGGGAATTAGATAAGCATATGGAGCAGAGGTCCATCAGTGGCTATTAGCCACAAGGTATAGCTAGGGGCTCTGGGGCAAGTGATGCTCTATCTTCTTGGTGCTTGGGGGGGGGTCAACAGTGGGAGGGCTTCTAGTGTCCTGGCCCCACTGGTGGACCTCCTGATGGCACCTGGTATTTCTGGCCACTGTGTGACACAGAGTGTTGGACTGGATGGGCCTTTGGCCTGATCCAACATTGGTGTCTCTTATGTTCTTATGTTAAGTAAAAGGCCCAGGCCACATTGATGGTGTCACACATCATGCCAGCGACTTCCAGGCGATGCTCTGGCATTTGGGCAAAAGCTCTATGGTAAAACTGGCTTCTACAGTAGACTTTTTGCCCAGATACTAGAGTGTCACCCAGAAGTTGCCAATATGATGATATCATTTTCTGTGCACTGCCGACAATGTGGCCTAGACAATGTGGCCCCCCCGCCGGCCAGGTGATTGATGGCTGGGGGGCAGGGCCTGGCTGCGGGGGACCCCTGCCTCCAGCTGGGGGGTTGGCAACCCTGAATATCATGTGGATAGTATAGCATCAAATACCACTCCTCATCTAGGGTTGCCAACCTCCAGGTGGTGGCTGGAGATCTCCTGGAATTATAGCTGATCTCCAGATGACAGAGATCAGTTCATCTGGAGAAAATAGCCACTTTGGAAGGTGGACTCTGTGGCATTATACCCTGCTGAGCTCCCTCCCCAACCCCACCCTCCTCAGGCTCCACCCCCAAAATCTCCAGATATTTCCCAGCCTAGAGCTGGCAGCCCTACTCCTTGTCAGAGGTCAGATGAAAACTAATCACATAAAGATTCTGGCATATGCTAGGATCCACTGGAGGACTTTTGTGAAGGTGGGAGGCAATTTTCATCAATTCAATCCTTAAGCTGTTCCTGGGGGTCCTCTTCTCCTCCAACAGCAGCATTTGGGGAGGCAAGAAAGTTCTGTCTGCTGATAGAAATCCCTTTGTTCAGTGGAAATTCCCAGTGGCTACAAGTCACAGTCTAGACAGGTGCAATGTAAGGGGGGGGGAATTCCTTGTACAAAAGAGTAGGTTCCCCCCCCCCAGATATACCGGAGAAAATGGACAGAAATGTTGTGTGATTTATTATCTTTGCAGGGAAATCTGCCTCAATGTGATTATTAAAATCTGATTACCCCCAACCATCCACTCCATATACAGAGTTCTTGCTAGCTTAAGCAGACCAAATCCTGTCCTTGAATGAAAATACAATATACAGCCAATCAAGTCAGATGTCAAAGTGCCATTGCCTGATCCTTTCTGCACCAATTGCCCTCAGGGATCAACATCCTGTCACATACCCACCAACATTTCCCAGACAAAAACAGGAACATTCTTGTATGTGCTTGTAACATCCTATCCTCATTGCCTGAGTATGTGCACGCACACACAAAGTATATATTACACACTGCTGAAGGCTCTCCTGCACTCACTATACACTGCACTTGCTCATTCTTCAACAGTACGTCTTGCAATGGTCTGTGTTCTGACACTGTCTATAACAGGCTTAATTTTTTTAAAAAACCAATTTAATAGACTAATGTCAGAATGGATCTGGATGTACTTCTTATAGGATAGCTAGAATTCAAATAGTCAGTAATATTTACTTTTTAAGCAGGGAATAATTGAGGTGATGGCAGAAGGAAAGCTAGTTGGACTCCAGTGCAAGTATGTATACTCTTTAAAAAGGCACTCCAAAAATCTCCACAAGAGGTAGATGGCCTCTCCGCTCCATTCCCTCAAACTAAGAGGTAGATGGCCTCTCCGCTCCATTCCCTCAAACTACCTATTTATTTCTCTACCTGTCTGTCTGTCTGTCTGTCTATACATCTATCCATCCATCCGTCCATCCATCAATCCCTTCCTCACTCTGCGGTGCCATGGGGGGGGGGAGAAGAACCGTGCTGCCCATGCAACCGTGACAAACGAGTGCTGCGACAAATGGGTGCCCACAAGGCTCGCTTCCTGAGCTCCAAGCGGACTCTGCAAGGGTCTCCACTGAATGATGCAGCTGGCTGAGTGTGCCGGTGACGGCAGCCCTTGTGGAGAGAACAGGTAAATGGGGGCAATTTGAGTATATAGGCTAAAGAGCAAGTACCCATTCTGATTTCATAGCACAGTTATACTAAAACCATGGCATTTTCTCTAAAATTGAGGAAGCCTTTCTGGGAGAAGGAGAGGTGCTAAATAGCCGCCCTGAGCCTGCCTTTGCAGGGAGGGTGGGATATAAAATAAATAAATAAATCCAGAAATCCCAAGTGGCTAAGGGACATTTCTTAATTCAAAGGCCATTTATCCTTTCCCATCCCACAAACACAATTATTCCGTGACGCACAAAGATCACCATGCAAGCTTTGCTGTTGTCTTGATTTGCACAGTCAAACCTTTGCACAAGATTTACTTTTAGTAGCTCACTCAGTGAGGCCTTTAAACAAGCATAGATTTTAGAGGCAATAAAACACGTATTGCATGTCATATAAGGCTGTTTTTTAAACACAGAGGGAATGATCCTGCTCGTACTGAATCTTAAGAATATATTTTCAGAGGACAGCTGTGTTGGTCTGCCGTAGAACAGCTAGATTCGAGTCCAGTAGTACTTTAGAGATCTGCAAGATTTTCCGGGTATGAGCTTTCGAGAGTCAGATTTGAAAATCTTTTTGGTCTCTAAGGTACTACTGGACTCGAAAATGGCTTCCAGCCCTCCTGGTGGAGGTGGGGATTCCCTGCCACCAGGCCCTGCCCCCTTTTGCCAATCAGCTGGCTGGTGGAGGGACTTACCAGGAGAGGGTGGGAGGCCCAGGCTACATTGCTGGCGATGTGACAATGTCAGTGTGACATTATCCCATTGGTGACATCATAGTGATGCTCTGGTATTTAGGCTAAAACTCTATGGTAGAAGCCATTTTTAGCATAGAGTTTTTGCCCAAATACCAGAGCATCGCAGCGATGGCGCAGCATGATGGCGCAGCATGATGGCATCACTTCCAATGCACACTGGAAGTGACATCGCCGCATCACCAGAAACGTAGCCTGGGCCTCCATCCTGCTCCTGTTATGTCCCCCCCATCCCCCACTAGTTCCTAGGAGGGACCTGGCAACCCTAGACTCAAATCTACAAATACTTCATTTGTACTTGCCTTTCCTCCCATTGGAACCCAAAGGAACTTACGTAGGTCTCCGCTCCTCTATTTTCCTCACAAAACCCCTGTAAAATAGGTTAGGTTGAGTATGTATGACTGGCCCATGGTTACCCAGCGAGCTTCCTTGGCAGAGTAGGGATTCAAACCTGAGCCTCCCAGATCTGGTTTGATACTCAGATCATGACATCATGCTGGCTATCACACCATACTGTAACACCTGACAGTACATTAATTGGTTTCTTGTATATTCACTCTCCGGTTGAAGTCCTTGGGAGCGGAAAGTGTTCAGCTCCCACTTTCTAATGGATCCTGTGAAGACTCTGGGAGTATTGTTGGACCCAGCTTCATTATTAAAGCAACAAGTGCTGCGCTCACTGGTAACTGGGCCAAAAAACAAACAACAATAATGACAACAAAAACCCCGTATTGGGAGTTCCATTAATAGAAATTCAATGGCACATATAGATTGGACCTATCTATAGGATAAAAGCAATAAGATCCACCCCTTGGCTGAAATAAAAACAGGTGTATAAAACCTGTTTGTTGACTTGATGGCTCTCAGGCATGTGGTAAATCTTTGGGACCCTCACGTCTCTAGTTTTTTCAAGTAAGGGACCTGGCAAAACTCCTTGCCTGAAAATATCAGGAAAGCCGCTGTCAGACAAGGGGTATTGGGCTAGGTGTATTAATGGTCTGATTCACTATGAAACTGCATCACCTGTGGGGGGGGGATGCTCTTACCCAGTAGCTTCACTACTTTAAAACTAGCAATCCTTTAAAACTAGCATTGTGCAGAGTATTTTTGGCAATTCTTATCTTTTTTATTTTTTAAAAAATAGAGGGATTGCACAATCTCTAGTATCACATGACTTTATAAAATGACGTAGTTGAAAGCAACGCTGTTAAAAAACCAAAAAAAACCCCTCCCCAACACCTTTCCTTGTTTCTGACAAGGAGACCGGTGCCTGAAAGAAGCTGTAGGGAATACAGGCTCTATACAGCCGACTCAGGCTTCTAGCTTCAGTCCCAAGGCAGGTGAAACAATATCAAACACAAGACTGAAAGCTGTATAAAAATGTTTGAGCTTTTTTCTAAAAGGCAGAACCGACACATCTCATAACTGTTGGTTTTTTAAATGACAAACTAAACAAGAAATGTCCCTGCTGCTCTCTCCCTTGGGTCTTAAACTCAACAGCTAGCAGCATTTCAGAAAACTAGTGCTCAGGAAGATACTCTGGTTATAGCCATCAGCTCCAGCAGCACAATTTTCAAAGATTTAACAATCTGCATTATTTAATCCAACTAGCATTTAGGCATCAGAAATACTCTCCCAAACTCTTAAGAATGTCTTTGTATCAGAGGACTTAAAAGGTTTTAGAAAGAGGTGCCCAGGTCTCAGGTGTATCCAAATACATTTTAAAACCCTTTACCCAATAATAATATTATCCAGTCCACTGATTCTCACAAACACACTGTATTTAATCTACCCACCCCTCCTATTTTTGGACCTAAATTTCTGATGGTGTATACAAAAATCCAACTAGAGGGCTCAGGTGTCAACCCAGGTAACTTGTCCGCACTTTTCTCAACGTTGAAAAGAAGCAACGGAGATTGTAGGCAGTGCGACCCCCCCCCTCCACTATTTCACCAATTCCTTTGTGTACCTTTCTCCAGCTATTATGGAACAACAAAAAAATCATGATTACCACAGTAAAAGAGAGGAGAGGGTGGGCAAGGCCTGGCTGAGCAACAGTGGAAGGCACAGTGCTACATTCTTCCCTGCTGCCCTTCAGACAGACACCAGGTAGCTACAACCCCACAGCATCCTTTCAGCTTGCCCTTCCTCTTCCAGCCTAAATACAGCACTTTTTCAGTTTCTTATGAGAAAAGAAAGCAATGGATTGTGCTTACTTGTATTTTACAGTAGTGTATATATTCCAGATAATGAGAGAGGTCCTTCAAAAATTTGAGAACATGGGGGGGGGGGATCAGAATGGGACTGTATAAGCTCCTGAGAGTCTTTTTCTTCGAAGGCTTCAGGGTTGTCAGAAAGAAGATGGAACAGATTCTGGTGAACAATCTACTATCCATTCTCATCTTTGAGGGTCAGGGGTTAGACTCTGCATGTGACTTTCCAGTGATAGTAACTTAGCAACCAGTGTGCTTGTGATGGTGGCGAGCCTTGTTTTCAGTGCCCTGTACCCGTTTACTGTTAGCATACTTCCTTTGATTCCGTAAAAGTTTTTTTGTTGCTAAAATTCACAAACCACATCAAAGCTTAGAACTCTTCCCCACGTTCCATATAATGAGAGTACATTTGTGATAGAAATGATCACAGCAACTAGCCTAATTTGAAATGACTGTATGTGGCATAATGACATCATCTTATTCCTTAGAAATATATTATCTCAGAGGAGTTCTTTAAATATCAGAGGGCTAGGCATATTATAACTCCCAATTTACACATGAGGTTGGCTTGAGACTTAAGACAGAATGTGCTTCAGTTTAAGAAGACAGAAAAAGGAAAGAGTCATTGGTTGATTATTAGGACAGTTCCATTAATTCATTTTAACTATAAAATGAGGCTTTAAAAAATGCTACTACTGTGTCAGGTGAAAATGTGATCATCTTATAATTCTTCAACCATAGCCCAACTTGGACATTTCTCATGTAGTACTACAGGTGGTAATTATTCTGTGTCAGTCAGTCTACAATAGATCTTGCCCATGTTACTTTATTTCCAGGTGTTCCCTACTATATAAACATCCTCTGAAAGATTATAGACAACCCAAAGTGGACTGAGATATACAGAAATGAAAACATAGGAGACGATGGAGGAATTGGTCATTTTGCTGCATGGTATTAATTCTGAAGGCTAAATGAAGAAATGGTGGGCAATCAAAACATTTAAAGAGCCTGATACACACTGAAATTATCAATGAATGATGGAGATTCCACAGAGAAAAAAGGAAGTCAGTATCGAGGAGACAGTAAAAATGTTGAGAGAAATATGATGGAGAAATGAATAAAAGCAAGAACTGAGTGTTCATAATTAAAAAAAAATTAAATGTGCTGAAGGAAGGATATGGAAGTAGGAGAGTTTCAATGCTATCCTCAAATTTCTTGCTAAGGATTTAAAAGAAAGATGATGGGGGAAAGAGACTACTGAGACACCAGCTGTAGAGGCAGTGTTCAAAGGTAGGATTCCATTTTTATCCAGATTACAAAGATGCAGGGATCTAAGGTGTTGAAGAGGTCATGGACATTAATATTAAACTTTTTTGTTCCCTATTTCAAAGAAAGCAGTTAGAGGGAAGATGGTTCTGTTAGGGGAACCATGGGATTATAAATCGATGTAGAGTACCAGCTAAGGGAGAAAGTAGCACTGGCCCAAAAGAGCAGCAGGTGGAAACAGGGGAATGGGGTTTTACAAAAGCAAGAGGAAGTGGGCATCAGAGGCAAATAGATCTGTGGACTGGAGGGAGGGGGGAAGCTAGGAAAAGAACTAAAGAAAGAAAAAGGGGCGAGAGTTTTTTTGTAATGGGAATTTTGAAGTAACCACAGAGAAGGGAGAAAGAAATAGCGGGACAAAAAGCAGAGCACTTCACTTGCTTGAAAGTTATGGCTAAGTCTGATCATAAAGAGCAGGCGGGTGGTTGGCTGGAAGTCAACCAAGGGGCAGAGCTGGCTGAGAGGTTAATTCACTGAGAAAATAAGCCAGGGTTGATTAGGGGAGGGAAGCGGGCCAAATGGCAATTAATACAGAGCACCTATAGAGCACAACTGGAAAGAAAAAGGAGGAAACGTACCATAATTTAGTGATAATTCTACAAGGCAGTAAATCAATGGTCCAGTTTAGAGGCTGGTTTAAAAACAAATTATAAAGAACCTCTGTTAATTGTACATCTAATCAATAAATGGAGTGACAGGAGAGAGGAAGCGGAGTTTATTAGGCAAGGCATTTCGTCAACCGCTGGCATAACATGCCAGCAAGGATGCTCTCTTTGGTGTTCCTCTAGCAAGGCACTGAAAAGTGTTCACCAAACCTTAATGGGTATAAACTGAGGAACTTTAAAGATGGAAAATGCAGATGAAGAAAATGGGCAATGAAAGGACTTCTAAACAGGACTGGTGGACTAGCTATTATGGCCAGTGAGAAAATTCCCAGTAGGCTGGTGGCTTGTGGGGTCGCCTCTCCTGAGCTGTCCCCCACCAGGCTCAACAAGATAGCAGTGACAGTGCTGCACTGAAACCAAGATGCTGCAGTTCATCCTTGGCCAATCAGCCCCACTGATTCATCTAACGAGCCTCCCACCAGTCAAGAGAGATTGACAGGAGGGCCAGTCAGGCAATGACAAGCTGAGTTGAACAGACAAGTATCACAGAACCTGGCTTCACTGCACTGCTGCTGCTGCTTCTAGTTCATCTATGGTTGCCAGCCTCCAGGTGAGGCCTGGCGATCCCCTGGCATTACAGCTGTTCTCCAGATGACAGAGATCAGTTCCCCTGGAGGTAATGACTGCTTTGCAGAGTGGACTCTATGATATTATACTCTGCTAGGTCCTTCCTCTCCCCAAGTCCTGATTCCCCCCCTGAAAGCTCCACCCCCAAATCTACAGGAATTTCCCAATCCAGAGCTGTCAACCCTAAGCTCATCCCTTGCCCAGCGGATCTCACTGGCTATGACCCTCAGCAAGTGGGAGGACCACCAAAGTTCTTCTGAGGGAAGCTTGGACAGAAGCACTTTGGCTCTGGCAACTACACACCTTTTTCTATTTGGACTGGCATGACCCCCTCTCCCTCCATCCAGCTCTTGGGCCCTCCATTAAGTAAAGGGACAAGGGAGGGGCCCTTTTTCCAGGGCCATTTTGGCATCTCAGTTTTCCCTGCTTCTACAATAGCAAGCAAATGCCCTGATTTAGGCGTACATAGTGCCAAAGTATCTGATCCTTGTGCCTGATTCAAATTCTGTGAGCAGAATGAATTACTGGCATACTGTAATTTCAACATGTGTTTGGATAGCATTTGGAATATGCAGTATCTGGATGTCCTTGGAGGCTGTGAAGGGCATGAAAACTTTGGTTCCAGGATATGGTTGGAAGTCACAAGATGCAGCACACTTGACTGAAGCCAAGCAGTTGGAGTCTGGTCAGTTCCTGGATAGGGTGAGAACCTTATCACTTTGAGATCTGTGCACATGCTGCTTCTCTGGAGACCTTCTCAAGGAGGCTCACACAGTTTAAAAAAATAATGAAAACAACATTTGTATTATTAATAATAAAACAAATCATAACAACAAGCCAGGGGCATAAAAATTCAGCAACATTATGAAAATTATATTCATGAAATGAGCCTCAAGCTAGAAGCAGATCATAAAGACAACTTTTTAAAAATTGAACCCTTCATATAAAAGCCAGAGTAGGAAGAGATTTTTGACCTGGCACCTCAAGGACAGAAAGGCAGGTGCCAGCTAAGCCTCAAGTCGAAGAGGCATTCCAAAGGTCAAATGGCAGCACTGAAAAAACCTGTCTGTGGCTACAACTGCTGTATTGCTATAGGTGAAGACACAGAGAGTAAGGCTTGGAAAGACCATCTTCACTGTCCTTGGAAAGAGGGTCTTCAGCAAACACAGACGCACCTACGTTTTCCACACTTTTTCCTTCCTACAGTGTTCATATCTATAAAGTTTGTCTTAAAGAAACAGACAAACTGGTTACAATCAGAAAACCCAAATATACCATATATCTAAAGCAGTGCATCCAAATTAGTATCCAGTATGCACCTAAGACAGGGGGGGGGGGAGAGAAGTAAGTTGTGGTTCACATCAGCTCGTGAATAGGAGAAATGAAAGCTCAGAGGTAGCAGGCAAATTCAGAAGGTTTTCACATAGATGAAAGCATTCCACACCCAACAGAAATAGCTCCTTCATACCAACAAACAGAAAGGAAAGAAATGCTCCTTGCTTCTTGACTCCTGTGCTGTTTGTGGAAGAGGAGGGGCTGCCGCCTTACGCACATTCCTATTCCCTGTGCCCCCAACTAATTAGCTCTTTCTGTGGCTCTGGTACCTTTTGCCCAGATCCGTCTCTCCATCTGGTTGAAAGGGCAGCTAACAAGAAACACAAGCAAACATAAGCTGGCTTCCTGCCCCACAGCTGGTGCCCTAGAATAGTTTGGCACAACATCATTTTTCTTTATAAAGGGCAAGTAAGTCCCAATGGCTCTCTTCTGCCCACTTTTGCCACTGTCTGACAACTGAAGTCTCAGCTCGTTTCTTTTCTTTTTTGGCTGGTGCCAAGACTGTAGAATGTTGGGGGGGAGAGGGGTTGTAATGCTTCTTATCATACTCTCTGTTCCAAGAAGTGCTGACCAAACTCCTGAGAAGTGTTCAGAAGTCTGGAGGAAATAAAAACAGAGCGTGTTCGCTCATTAAATCCTGGAAATGGCTGTTGCAAGTTTGCAGTGCTCAGTCAACCAGTAGTGGCATTCTGACTCTTGTGCAAGCATGGAACTAAATGTCACAGAATGATAGAGGGCAGCCACTGAAAAATCTAGTTCTTCCTCTCTTCTCTGTAATGTGTACTGAAACTCTCCATGTTACATGACATTATCATGTTGTGACTTTCCCCATCTTCGCCAGCCAGTGATATGCAACAGGGAAGGGGAAACTTAGCATCTCCTATACGCATTATTGGGACACAAGAATAGTGAGTTGCAGGGATGCCATTTTCAGCGGCAGCCCTGTGTGTTTTGTTATTTCTAATTCTACCCAAGCTATTGGTTAGGTGAAAGCAAAAACAAAAAAGGAGCTCATGGGAAAGACCAAAATAAATCAGGTGCCGCCTCAGAGCAAGAGGCAGAAATTATAACGAGATGGATATGCAGATAGCTGGCACACAGTAGGTAGATTTCAGAGTGTTTGAAAGGTGAATAAGTTGATGTAGACTGAAGGGAACAGGTGATTTCACACATCCATTCTCCACAGAATGAACAATCTGTTCAAAATCACCAAGTTCATCACTGATCCTGAGGTATAGAATTGGAGGACTAAATGTGCAAACATTCTTTCTTATCCACTCCAACTCTATCAGCTCTTTTGCTGCCCCAGGGATGTCACTTTGAAAAGCAGCCAGATAAACCCTCTGTTATTACAGAGGCCCAAAAGCCAAACACAGCAAGCCGCTGGAATAAGATATGAAGAAGTAGCTGGAAGCTACACAAACCTGAAACTCTCCATTCCTCAGAGAGTGCTGCCTTGTTCCCTCTAGAGCTCAGAGGCAAGCAAGGCTGCAGTCCTAAGCATATTTACTTGTAAGTAACGATGTAATGGTTTAGATTTACGTATGAGTAAATAAAAGTACAATTGGATTGTGAGGAGGATTCCAAACCCATCCTCTGACAACGACAGTCTTCTGCTTAGGAAGGCATGGTGTACCTAAAATGAACATTCAGCCTCGGGAATCCACTTGCCTCATACATTTCAAGCATCCCTTCAGATTCTGATAAAACAACACATTTCAGTTCCTCTCCCAAACCTCCCTTGACAATTCTATTGTCTTTGTATATGCTTCTGGAGTTTCTTTCTCCCTCTCTCTTCTTAACACCCCCATACAAGAAGAATACATTGTTTTGGTTCAGGGAATCAGCTAGGGTTGCCAACCCCCCCCCCCCGGTTTGCCAGGGGCCCCCCATTTTGGGGGGGGTTCTACCTGCCGCCGGCCAGATGGTCGGCGGGGGAAGCCCCACCCCCAACACCCACAGCCACCCATCTCTCTCCCTTTAAGGGTGTGCAACCCGTGTTTCATCCCAAGCGCGAACTCCGCAAGCTTGCAGGGAAAAGCCAGCTTCGTTCTTAAAAGGGAAACGCAGCTTCTCTTAAAGGGGAAACGCCGGCTGCCGGCTACTTTAAGTGCAGGGAACTGCTGTTTCTGGAGATCCGGCGCATGGCCGGGTGGGGGGGGGGGCGGCAGACGTCCCCAATGTGACGTCATCACGTTGGGGATGCCCCACCCCTTCCAGGAACGCCCCCAAAGTCCCCTGCTGGGGGTGGAAGATGGACTTGGCAACCCTAGAATCAGCATGAACAAATGTGACCAAAAAGGCATCTGAGTATGTGCTAGCAGTCTAGTTCCAGGTTTTCCTTGGTAAAAACTATTAATCTTATTAGGAATCTTTTTGATCTAGGTTCCAAGCCAGATTTGCAATGGAGATGGTCATCCTGAGAGACGACCTTCACTGAGGCCTGGACAGAATAACTAAGCTGTTGGATCTACTAGACATGCTACTGGCTTTTGACCATCAACCACAACAGTACCCTACTAGATTGCTTGAGTGGGACTAAACGGGTCAAACAAATCTCCAAACGGGTCAAAACATCCTCCATGCTATTTAAAATCTGCATGAAACTGCTCAGAGAGGTGTTCAGTTTATTCAACAATTTGAAATAGAGTTATCAATGTTGTTGATAATCAAAATAGAGCTCCAGATCTTATTTCTGTCAAATCCTTGAGAGGCTGTGGAGAGACTGAACTGTTGCCTGGTATCTATGATGCACCAGATGGGGACTAACAGTAGCTTAATTCAGACAAAGCAGGGGTGATCTTGGTCAATGAATTAGACAGTTCAAGGTTAGTTGTATCCCTAAAAATCAGGATGAGATCTTGGATCCAGTATTGCTCCTAGTTAGTCAAGAGCTTTTGCCCAACTTAAGTTGGTGCACTAAACTCTGGTCTTCAGGCTTACACCCATAAATAGTTTTTGGATTAATAACTTCCTCCAAACACATGAAGCTGCACACATGCTTAGATCTTCCTCAGAGGCTAAAGTACAATTGGTGTTTGAGCACTGGACATAGGCCCTTCTGGGCAACGGTGCCCAACCTTTAAATCACTTTGCCCTGGGAGGGCTAGCTGGCTCCCTTCATAGGCATAGTGTCAATAGTTCACTACAGTGCCTTTGCATTATCAAATTATCAAGAACCAGTTTGGTCTACTGGTTGGACCAGGATTTGGGAGACCCAGATTTAAATCCCCATTCTGCAATGGAAACTTGCTGGATGACCTTAAGCCCATCAATCTTCTTCAACTTGATAAACTTCACAAGGTTTTTGTGAGGATAAAATGGAGGAGAGGGAAAGGGTGTAAGCCCCCTTGGGGCCCTATTGGTGAAAAAAGTAGGGTATAAATATCTGCCTCTAATGTGCCTCACCTACCACACTGTGCCACTTTTTTGCCTCTGGGAGCAGGATTGGCTCTACCCAGCAAACAGACCAGGCAGAGATTGATAGATTCCCCAAATTTAACTGGAAACCAAGGGGTAATACTTGTTCCTGTGCTCTGCATCCAAACCCTACACCAAAGCTCAAAGCCATCTCTCATACATCATAGCTAGATTAGTAGGCATGGACACTGGTAACTCCTCCTAAGGAACTATACAACCTTTTTTGTTTTTGAGCCATAATGTAGCTGAAAGGTTTCTGGTGTACCACTAACTTAAGCAGTCACCACATGCTTCCCTTCCTGCTATACTTTATTTATTTATTTATTTAGGTATTTTTACACGCCCTCCCCGCAAGCGGGCTTTAGATGCCACATTAAGATGAGGTTGATCCCATCTTTTTTGTCATGCTGGTTGTTTTCTAATTGCTTTTTGGTTTCCTTTGTTGCTAGATAGCATGGTGTTCTTAATAACAAAGAGTGGTGGCGGGGAGGTAGTCTCAGCAAGTCTCTTGGTAAGGGGGGGAGATAGGATCCCGCAACGAGTCTCATGGGCCACCCACTTGTACTGAATGATTCCCTGTGACCTAAGAAAGTTCTTTCCTTTCTGAAAGCCTTTTCATGGCAAAGATATTGTTATTCTCTCCATCAATGAACTTGGGCTACCATGGACAATGTAGTCTTTCTGCCTTAGAAAAATAGGTGTCTTCCTCCTACCTTCTTGGAAAGGCACTAGGCTCACCAGAACACTTTCGCTATGGGAGAGGCCTGTTTTGTTTTGTAGGACAGTAAACAGATGTGTTCGTTCAACTATTACATTCCATTAGCAGCGAACATTTGAACAGTGCTGACAGAAGTAAGCAAATAGTTATATTCCTCATTATGAGATTGAATAGCTCCTGCCTACACTTTACCTGGCTTTCACCACTATCATTAGTCCCTTGTCTTCATGGGAACTAACTTGCTTCCAGTGCTTTAGGTAATACATGATCTAACCAGTCGGGTGACCAGACACACCCTTTGGCAAGGAACAAGAAAGGCCCTTTCTTCTAGGCAGCTGCTTTCCTCCTGGATCTACAACTGTCACATGCAATAAATAAACATGCAACATTAGGGAAGTTATGCCTAAAAACCTCTTGCTTCATTAACCATGACAGGCTCGTATTCTAGGATAAACTATGTGAATATGAATTGCTGATAAGTAGTGTTAATAAAAGGGATTTTGCCTGTACTATCAGGAATATTGTGTGCTGCCGTACATGGCACATACTTTTAGTATAGCACATGAACACACACCCAGCCCCTTTCAAAGTATTTTTAAACAGCATCTCAGTGTAATAATATACTTATTGCTTCCATATTGACATATTTATTGTGATAGCAGAGGCCAGATAAAATCTATATACTATTAGTGACCTGTGGCCCCCATCTGTGGATAGCTAAATGATTCCAGGGCTATTTTTGGGCAGGAACGCACAGGAACAGAGTTCCGGCTGGCTCCCAAGTTGGCCACGCCCAGCAGGAACTCATTAGCATAATAGGCCACACCCAACAGCAGAAACTCATTAGGATTGGCTACATTAGGGGTGTGTGGCCTAACATGCAAAGGAGTCCCTGCTACAAAAAATTCGTGCTACAAAAGAAGGCCCTGGGTTTTGACAACAAACAAGGTAAACAGAATAAGAAGCAAAAGGTGGGTGTGGCTGGATGAGCACACTTCTGGTAACATGGGGGTGCGGCCTAATGTGCTAATGAGCTTTGCTGTCAGGGGTTTGGCCTATTATGCTAATGAGTTCCTGCTGGGCTTTTTCTACAAAAAGAGCCCTGGCTAAATCCATGGATGCGAAACAGATTTTTCACATACTGGGGGGACTCCCCAGCCTGGGAGCCCTACTAGGCCTGGCAGTGGTGGCTGTGCAGCCTGGTTGTGCTGGGCCTGATGTGAAAGTGGGGAGGAATGCTTCCTCCCGATTAGTATTGTGGGCCCCACTTGTATTTTATAAACAATACTTAAAAAAAAAACCTCAAATACCTTGACCAGCACTTTATTCTAACCTTCTGCCACAGCAGTGCTCACTAGGACTTTCTGTTTTTTCCCTTTATTAAAAATTCCACTGTATAATGAAAGAGCCCTATGTCTATGTTCTTAAAAAGATAATTGCCCAGAATCTAAAGATTTAAATCTTAGAGGGTGGGATGGGGGTGGATGATTGTATTTTAGCAGGAGTTAATGCTTCCTTAAGAGAGGGAGTGGTCATCCCAGCCTTGAACCAGGCTGTGGTGTATCCACTTCTAAAGAAGCCTAACCTTGACCCAGGAGATCTCAATAATTATTGACCAGTCTCCAATGTTCCATTCTTGAGCAAGTTGATTGAACGGGTGGTAGCTGGATAACTCCAAGCCTTCCTGAATCTGGTCTCGTTATGGGACTGAAACAGCCTTGGTTACCCTGGTGGATGGCTTGCACTGGGAGATGGACAAAGGAAGAGATACTGTGCTGATCTCCTGGAACTCTCAGCAGCTTTAGATACCATAGATCATGGTATCCTTCTGGACTGCCTATCTGGACTGGGATTGGGAGGCACCATTCTATAGTGGTTCCAGTCCCACTTAGAGGGTATGTTTCAGAAGGTGGTGCTGGAAGACTGCTGTTCAGCCCACTGGCCTATAGCAGGGGTGTCAAACATATGGCCCGCAGGCCAGAATTGGCCTATCCATGGCTGTTATCCAGGCCACAAGCAACTGGTCACTATCTTTATAGCCAGATGACAGAGTATGTGCATTATGCCCCTGTATACTGCCCCAATGCCACTGCATAACAGGTGGGGGAAGTGGAAGGGTGGACATCAGGGATGATACCTTAAGGAAATACTGTAAGAGTGTTAATGTTTTAACCGTGCTTATATTTTGAGTCAAAAATAATATCATTAATTGGGTTTGCCTGTGTCCTTTATAAAGGTAATATTTCCGGTAGCTGGCATTATATTTTATGACATGTGTGGCCCGGCCCGAAAAAGTGACATTTATGTCAGATCTGGCCCTTGAAATGAATAAGTTCGACACCTCTGGCCTATGGCATCCTACAAGTTCCATCTTGTCCCTTATGCTCTTTAACATCTACATGAAACCGCTGGGTGAGAACACCTGGAGATTTGGGCTGGGCTGTCACCAGTATGCAGAGGACACTTCCAGCTGATCCCAAGGAGGCTGCAGAAACCCAGAACCTGTGCCTGGAGGCAGTTTTGTAGTGGATATGGGCTAATAAACTGAAGTTTAATCCCACCAAGACAGAAGTGCTACAGGTGGGTGAAAGGTCTGACCCAGGATTTAAGATGTCACCTATTTTGGCTGGGGTTGTACTCCCATTCAAGGAACAGGTCCGTGTTATGGGGTACTCTTGGACCCAGGCCTACTGCTGGATAAGCAGGTGGCAGCTGTGGCCAAGAGTGCCTTTTACCAGCTTCAGCTGGTAAGCCAGCTGTGGCCTTTTCTGGACAGAAAAGATCTGGCCACTGTGGTGCACTTCCCAGGTTACATTTGGATCAGATTACTGCAAAGCACTCTATGTGAAACTGCCCTTGAAAAGTGTTTGGAAACTTCAGTTGGTGCAAAATGCTGCAACCAGGATGTTGACTGGAGTGGGTCTTAGGGACCATTATTATTATTATTATTTTCAGAATAAACCAAGTTTATTTTTATTTATTATTTTCATTTTCATATACAAACAAACAAACAAACAACTACAATTATTAACCGTATATCAATGTATATAACACAACATAACTAGAGGAGAGCATATAAAAACCTTATTTTGGGTAACTAAAAGTTTTAGAAGTAGTGTAACATACAATTGTATATAATGTATTATCTTTAAAAGTGTAACAATTTCTCATAAAAAGGATTCTTTGGTACAATGCCACTATTTGTCAAATATTCTAATATAGGAAACCAGGTAGCTTGAAATAATTTGTGTTTACTTGCTGTATTTTCCTCAAAGGTGCTCTTAGAGATTTGACTAAGTACGAAGTATTCCCAAAGTTTGTTTTGCCAAACAATTCCACCAACAGTGGGCAAAATCTCCCAACTGCCCACATTGTTTCCAGCACATAGATGGGATGGCTGGGTTCATTCTGTGAAGTCTGGCTGGTGTTAAATACCATCTATGCAAAACTTTGAATGTGTTGAACCTAATACTAAAAACAGGGGATCTATTATTTGGTAATGACCATATTGTTTGCCAAGTATCTTTACAATATGCCTGTGTACAATCTAAGTGCCATTAGTTTTGACTTTTCAGCAGGGCTCTTTTTGTAGAAAAAGCCCAGCAGGAACTCATTAGCATAATAGGCCACACCCAACAGCAGGAACTCATTAGCATATTAGGCCACACCCTGACAGCACAGCTCATTAGCACATTAGGCCGCATTCCCATGTTACCAGAAGTGTGGTCATCCAGCCACACCCACCTTTTGCTTCTTATTCTGTTTACATTGTTTGTTGTCAAAACCCAGGGCTTTTTTTGTAGCAGGAACTCCTTTGCATGTTAGGCCACACACCCCTAATGTAGCCAATCCTAATGAGTTTCTGTTGTTGGGTGTGGCCTATTATGCTAATGAGTTCCTGCTGGGCGTGGCCAGCTCGGGAGCCAGCCGGAACTCCATTCCTGTGCGTTCCTGCCCAAAAATAGCCCTGCTTTTCAGCCAGGCAGTGTTCTTTTTTGTGCATAGGAGTTTATATATTTTAGAAATAAGGCCTTTCGACCCACCATTTTGGTATTTTAGGATTCTTTCAAATTCTGTTAATGAAGATGAAAAAAACTGTTTATTCATAAAATTTTGCAGCATATTATTAAGTTGTAAATACCTGAACCATGGTATTTGTTCACCTAGTTTGTTTTCGATTTCTGCTTTTTCCAATATTTTCCCTTTATGCACAAAACCGTTAAGGTAATGAAACGTCTTAGGGACCATTATCACTCCAGTGTTGGCCCACCTACTGTGGCTTCCAATTTGTTTCTGGGCACTATTCAAGATGCTGATCCCGACTTTTAAAGCCCAAAACAGTTTGAAGGACCGCCTAATTCCTTATGACTTTGTCCAATCATTATGGACATTTTTGGAGGCCCTGCTTCAGGTGCCTTCTGAGATTAGGCACACAGCAATTTGGATGAGGGTCTTCTTGGTCAAAGAAGACGGGGACGGCAAAGGATGAGATGGTTAGACAGTGTCATCGATGCAACTAACATGAAATTGAGCCAACTTCAGAGGACGGCGGAAGACAGAAGGGCCTGGCGGGAGCTGGTCCATGGGGTCGCGAAGAGTCGAACTCGACTGTGCGACTGAACAACAACAACTTCTTGGTCATGGCACCAAAGATCTAGAACTCTCTCCCCAGGGAGATTCGTCTGTCCCCTTCTGTTGCCGTCTCCAACCAGCAGGTGAAGATTTTTTTGTTTGTTTGGCATTCCCTTAATGATCCCTTCTTCCTAACCCAGGTTTTATGTTTTGTATGTCTTTTAACTGTTTTATATGTATTTTAACCCTGGTTTAAAACTTTTTAAATATTTGCTTTAATGAGGTATGTTTGGAAGAGGGGTTTATTTTAATGGTTTTATAATGCATTTTATCATGTATGTTTTAAATTGTTAGCTGTCTTGGCAGCCCTTGTAAGGGAAGGAAGGTGGGATATAAATTTTGTAAATAAAAAGAAATAAAATAAAGTGGCTTGTCAGTGAATGGCTCAAGAAAAAAAAGGGGGGGGGCAAATATGGTTCTCACGGGCATTTAGACTATGACATTGGGACTCAAGGATACATTTTATTCCCACTTTCCAAAGTGCTCAGGTTGCCAAACGAGAGCTTGCAAAGGCAAGGTAGGAAAACATTTCAATCTCTCTCCCTGACATCCCTCCCCCACAACTCCAGCTCAACTGCTGCTCTCTGTCTTCCACCGAGGAAGCTCTCTTAATTGCTAGTAAAAGGGACTTGCTCTAATTAAAATTTAATTTACAGCTCAACCTGAATTCATTAAAATACAAGTTGAATCCTGTCAAAATTAAAAAATAGAGGAAGGATTTGTTCATTCAGCACAATGCCCCCGTGGTGTTTTGTTGGGAAACAGAAGGCAAGCAGGGGCACTATGGGAAGGACTTTATCAGGCTCAGCTGCTCAAAAATGCAAATACCACTAAATAAATGTTTCATAAATCATTGCTCTTGGGGTATTCCCGTTAGCTTAAAGCACTGCAGAATTTGACCTAGCCAGAACCCCAGCAGCAGCCTCTATTGAAAAAGAGCAAAATTTTGGCATGTGTGGTCCATTCATTAATGCATTTTTTTCTGATTCTCCCCATTGTACCTCAAAGGGTCAGTTTCTCTGGTGGGCATGTTGAACAGTCAATAACGTTCATCAAGAAGCAAACCTGAGTGAAACTAAAACAGGAATGTGCAATGAAGATCCATATACACAGATCATCATTCTGGACAGCAGCTAGGCTGGGGAGGAAACCAATCAAACGGTGTAAGGAACTGTGCTTTTCAAAAGCGACAACATGTGGGCTAAACAGATGTGACTGATGGAAGCAAGAGCATTTTGTTCATCATATACACTCAAAAATGCAAGCTGAATGAAAGGATTTCAAGCTAGAGTTGAAACTGAGCAGTGGTTTCCAATCTTCCTGCCTTGAGGGAATGTTTCTCATGCTGACCAATCAGCCGCAGAACCCTTCTTTGTTTGCAGGGGATTCTAGAACACATTCTAGGGAACACACTCATTTCATGTTGCTCTGTTGGGTTCCACCATCATGCCGTATGACACAACAGTCCCCTGTAGGCTGCACACTAAAGCAAAAGATCTAGTGACAGGCCAGGTGTTTTTCTGGTAAACTTACTGATCTTCTTTGGGGCCAAAACAGATATGACTCTGGGATGATCGATTCACAAATGTTCCAGACTTTCAAAAGGGCAACTGCAACTGCGCATGATTCAGATCTGGATTAGGGGCATGGTATATGATAGAGTAGGCTAATGCTTCTTCTCCTGCATTGTTCTACAGATCAAAACCCTACCCACCCAGCCACAGTACACTTTTAGTATCACTGGAAGCAGGGAAAAGACAAGTTTGCCAATTTTCCCCCCTTCCAGCACTAGCTAACTAGAGTAGAGGGACAGTTTGATCTGTGAAACCATGCTGTTGGAGGGATTAAACCCCTTGCCCTTGAGTAGCTGCTGTTGCCCCCAAAATGTGGTGAAGGTCTGTTGTGGCCCTAATTTAGGAATTCTTGATGTGCTGAGGTACCCCATAACACAGAATGGAAACCACTGAGATTGTCCTAGAACCATAGAATGATAGAGTTGCAAGGGACCTCCAGGGTCATCTAGTCCAACCCCCTGCACAATGCAGGCAATTCACAAATACCTCCCCACCCCCCCCCACCCGCAGTGACCAGTGTTCCATGCCCAGAAGATGACAAAAAACCTCCAGGATCTCCAGCCAAACTGGCCTGAAGAACAATTGCTGCCTGACCCCAAAGTGGTGATCAGCATTTCCCTGGGTGTGTAAGAAAGGGCCACAGGAACTAAGCACTTAGACAACCCTTCCTGCCCTCCCTCTCATTAGGCTTGCCAAGCCCCCGCTGGGGGCGGGTAAATTCCCGCCCAGGACGCACATTACCCGCTGCCAGCGGATTGGGCCCCAGGGGAAGCTCCACCCCCTGCTGGAGAGCGTCCCCAGCATGATGGTGTCACCCGGAGGTGATATCATCATGCTGGCCACGTTGTGGGGGGGACACTCTGTGAATCGAGGGAAAACTCTACAGTTTTCCCTTGAGTCACGGTGCCCCGCCCCCAACGTGGGCGACACGATGACGCCACTTCCAGTGACGCCATCATGGCACGTGCGCGCAAAGCGCGTATGCGGGGAGACTCCCAACGGAGCCAGGAATCCCCCTGCTTTGAAGATAAGTCGACTTGGCAACCCTACCTCTCATGATGTGCCCAAGTTCACAGAATTAGCATAGTTGTCAGATGGCCATCTAGCCTCTGTTTGAAAATTTCCAAAGAAGGAGAGCCCACCACCTCCCGAGGAACCCTGTTCCACTGAGGAACCGCTCCAACCTGTCAGGAAGTTCTTCCTGAGGTTTAGCCAAAAACTCTTCTGATTTAATTTCAACCCATTGGTTCTTGTCCAACCTTCTGGGGCAACAGAAAACAACTCTGTACCATTCTCTATATGACAGCCCTTCGAGTACTTGAAGATGGTTATCATATCACCTCTCAGTCGTCCCCTCTCCAGGCTAAAGAATACTCAGCTCCTTCAACCTTTCTTTATAGGATTTGGTCTCCAGACCCCTCACTATCTTTGTTGCCCTCCTCTAGACACATTCCAACTTGTCTAGGTCCTTCTTAAATTGTGGTGCCCAAAACTGAACACAATACTCTAGGTGAGGTCTAACCAGAGCAAAGTAAAGCAATGCCATCACTTCGCATGATCTGGACATAAGAACATAGGACATAAGAACATAAGAGAACACTATACGCTATACTTCTGTTGATACAGTTCAAAATCTCATTTTCCTTTTTAGCTACTGCATCACACTGCTGACTCATGCTCAGTATATGTTCTGCTAAGACCTCGGCAGAATTTTATATAATTTTGAAGAAGAGCTTACGGCCCCATTTAAACAGATGATACAAGATGTCCCGCAAAAGAAAATGTTCCCTGATTCCTGGAACTCGGCCCTAATCTCTTTGATACATAAGAAGGATTCGGACCCAAAAGAAATTCGGAACTATCGCCCCATTTCTCTACTGAACGTAGACTATAAGATTTTCGCGACAATTATAGCAGCGCGGTTAAGAAAAGTACTTGCTGAAATAATTCATCGAGACCAGGCAGGTTTTCTACCTTATAGACAGGGACGAAATAATCTAAGAATAATTATGAATGCCTTGGAATACGCTGAGGCACATCCAGATAAACAGCTGGCAATAGTGTTGTTAGATGCCGAGAAGGCGTTCGATAACATCAGTTGGGACTTTATGATTGAACACCTAAAGATATCCAGATGTGGGGAAGCTTTTATCAATACTATAGAAGCTATCTACACTAAACAGAGCGCTAGAATCTTGATAAACGGAGATATGACAACTGAAATAAATATTTTTAAAGGTACACGCCAAGGATGTTCCCTATCTCCTTTACTCTTCATATTTGCCATTGAGGTACTGCTGGAGAACCTAAGAAAGGATAAGTGTCTAAGGGGAATCAAAATCAAAGGAGAAGAATACAAAACACAAGCGTATGCAGACGATTTAGCGATAATACTAACGAAGCCTTTGGATTCTGCAGATAGGCTAATGGAACTGCTAAAGGAGTTTGGCCCAATAGCAGGTTTTAGGGTCAATGTGACCAAATCCCAGCTTATGACAAAAAACTCTACCAGGCAACAAACTTTAGACCTTCAAAAAAAGACCGGATTTGCTGTCCCAACTAAGGTCAAATACTTAGGTATTCATATGACAAACAGGTTAAGTTCTCTAAATGAAGATAATTATGAGAAATTGCTTGCACAAATTAAGATTTGAATAAATGGGGACAATTGCAACTTTCGCTGGTGGGGAAGGTGGCGGTTGTAAAAATGAATGTTTTGCCAAGGGTATTGTTTTTGTTTAAAGTATTCTGGTTCTGAGTAACTTGACTTTTATATACAAATTAGAAAAATTGGTAAGGGAGTTTATATGGCAAAAGATGAAACCGCGAATTAAACTCAAACTTCTCCAAGAAAAAACAGAAAGGGGAGGTCTAGCATTATCTGATTGGTGCTTATATTATCAGGCAGCGTCAATGACGTGGATACGTGAGTAGGTCCAATTAAAAGATTCAAGGGTTTTAAAACTGGAGGGTCATGACTTAGGTGCAGGATGGCATGCTTTTTTGTGGAGTACTAAACAGACTATATCTACACACTTTAATCATCATTTATTGAGGAAAACCTTGCTAAAAATCTGGATGGAGATTAAGAAATTATTTTATAGGAGAATTGCGGCATGGATGGCCCCCCTAGAAGCTGTCTCCATTCCAAACTTGATGACTACATTAAGATACGTTACCTATAGAGATTGTTTAGATACAAATGGAATCTTAAAAACTCAGAATCAGCTAGAGGCTCAAGGAATCTCACTGACTTGGTGGGAGAGGAATCAGCTTGTATCCAGATATGTAAAAGATAAACAGATAGGTATTAATGTGGAGTATGCGGAGATTGATAAGATACTGATGGGTGCGGGAGATAAACTTATCCGAAAAATGCAAGATGAAGAAGTAAAATCGACAATGATTTCTTGGGTCAGAAATATTGGTCATAATATAGAATGGGCTAAATGGGAAAAGATGTGGCATAATATGAGAAGGATGAAAGCAACATCTATGAAGGAAAACCTCTTTAAGATGTTTCTCCGCTGGCATTTAACCCCAGCGGTATTAGCTCGTTGCTATCCAAATCTTTCAGACAGATGCTGGAAGTGCAAAGTGGAAAAGGGGAGTTGAAGAGCATCTGCTTGGGGGAGAGCTTCCGGTATGGCGCGACGACGGGCGGGAGCTCGGGCTTGAGCTCCGAGCCTTTTTCGCTTTTTTCGGGCCCCTCAGCGATGGGGGAGCAAGACCTACACTCCTGTAGAGAGAGTAGGAGCAAGGGGCTTTTTGTTGCCCCCCCCCGTAATTTGGCAACGCGGGGGGTGACCAGCAATGCCCCGAAGCAGGAGCGAGAAACGGTAAAGAACATGGCTGCCGTGTTCTGAGGAGACGCTGCCACCCGGCTTGTTTTTAAAGTTTGTTTTTAATCGTTTTGACGGTGCATCACATTGGAAAGTTTACTTGGAGCTGAAAGGATACCCCTGGATGGATATTTTTCCCCCCCTGCTATTAAAGAAAAGGCTGTAAAAATTGTGTGGGAACTCTGAAGGATGAGTTTAATGGGGTAAGAAGCAATCTTTGCTGAAAGTTTTATTACCCTTCAAGAAAGATATTGGACTTTGTTGCAGAAACGGTTTGGGAAATGGAGGCTGTTGAGGTGGAAAAGGATAAAATTTCTGATTTTTCATGGGAACAATTTCAGAATAACTTTGTGGAGAAAGTCACGCGAGTATTTAAAGAGGCGGGTGAGAAGGTTCTGAGAGACGTGATAAGAGGAGGAGGAGGAGGAGGAGATTGGATTTATACCCCGCCCTTCACTACCCAAAGGTGTCTCAGAGCGGCTTACAAACTCCTTTCCCTTCCCCTCCCCACAACAGACACCCTGTGAGGTGGGTGGGGCTGAGAGAACTCTGACATAAACTGCTCTTTTTCAAGGACAGCTGTGCCAGAGCTTGTGACTGACCCAAGGTCACATCAGCAGGTGCAAGTGGAGGAGTGGGGAATCAAACCCGGTTCTCCCAGCTTAGAGTCCGCACACTTAACCACTGCACCAAACTGGCTCTCTTTTTCTGTTTGAGGTGAAATGAAATAATGAAACAGGACAAGGGCAGGATGAAACACAGGAAGAAGAACAGGAGCGAGAACTACAGGACATTAAACCGCTGCTCACAAAGGAAAAAAGACAGGAACTACCTAGATATAGGGACGTACCGAAGGAAAAAAGAAAGTTTAAATTATGGAAAAAAGGGGGGGAAATCCTGCCAGACTTGTTAAGGAAAGGAAAGAGAAAGGTGACCAAAAAGGAAACACTTAAGAAAGGAGTAAACAAACATAATGCTTTCAACCAATTTACTATTAGAGAATACAGAAGAGAAAATCCAGATATGGAAATGCAGGAGTATAAGAATAGGCGACATCGGAAAGAGAACGGGGAAAACCAAGATAAGAAGGGATTAGACTATCAGGAAGATTGTATGTACAAAATAAGAGACTGTATGTTTATCTCCGCTTGCAATTGGAGAAGAGATAATGGTGTTGGAAACTTTAAAGGAGGCTATAAAAATGAACTATAGTTGGGGTGTAGAAATAATTGCTAGGAATAAATGGACTGTTTATGATTATATAGTTTATGTATGGTGAAGGAAATGTCTGGGGATCTTTACGGTTGTAAAAGAGGGCTGGAGGTAGGAATGGAGAATGAAGAAAATTGTGTGTGTGAAAGTTTATTTAGATAATTTAAAATGGAAAAACATGGTTTATATAACTCTCTAAATGAATTCTATTCTTCACAATACCAGTAATATTTATTGGGATTAAATGAATTATGTATAGCTTCATAATAGAAATTTTGTAAGATAATTTTGTCTTTGGGTATTTTTACTGTGGTAAAAAAGGTAGGGAGGTATGAATGAATAAAATTGTGTGTATGAAGGTCTACTTTGAAAATTTAAAATGGAAAATTGTTGTTTATGATTGAAATGTTGTTAATATTGGTATATAATTTCTGTATATTTTTTTGGTTGTAAAAAAAGGTTGGAAGTACAAATGGAGACAAATATGTTGGTGAAAAGCTTATTTTGATAAAGTAAAGGGGGAAAATGTGGTTTACATAAGTCTTTAAATGAATTCTATCCCTGGCAATAATGGTAAAATCTACTGGGATTAAATGAATTGTATATATTTATATAATTTATCTAACCCTAAGGTGAGGGGTCATGGGCGGTATATAAGTCCAATGTAAATAAATAAATAAATAAATAAATTGTTGTGGTCTTTTTATTCTGATAAGATAGGGATGAAGGTAAGAATGGGTACAATTGTGTGGGTGCAAGTTTGTTTTGATAACTTAAAATGGAAAAATATGTGGTTAATATTTGTGGGTGTATTGTTTTAAAAGGTAGGAGAAAGTAGGAGCATCTGGAAAATTTTCTTATGTAATTATGAATATTCTTGTTAAATATCATGCCTGATAAGTTAAAGAAAGCAGATGTACACTTGATTACGCATTTGCTTACGGCAGCTAGGATTTTGTTTGCAAAACACTGGAAACAGGAAGATATACCGTTCAGAGAGGAATTTGTAGTTAAAATTACAGAAATAGCTGAATTGGATAATCTGACAACGAAACTCCAAGAGAAGGATGATGATGTTTATGATGATATTTGGTTAAAATTTTATAGATGGTTGGAGAAGAATGCATAGTTTATCTGATAGGCTTGAAAACTGGAGGGAATGTTGTTGCCCATAGCAGATATGTAAACTCGGTTAAGGAATCCATGGTTATGTTTGGTTATGTTTTGTTTCAAATAATAATAAATATCATAGATAAAAAAAGGAAAAGGTTAGTTTACATTCCAATCCCAAAGAAGGGCAATGCCAAGGAATTTTCAAACTATTGCACAATTGCACTAATTTCACATGCTACCAAGGTCCTACAAGCTAGGCTTCAGCAGTACGTGGATAGAGAACTGCCAGAAGTACAAGCTGGGTTTCGAAAAGGTAGAGGAACGAGAGATCAAATTGCCAACATCTGCTGGATTATGGAGAAAGTAAGGGAAAGCTTCATTGACTACGCTAAAGCCTTTGATTATGTGGACCACAACAAACTGTGGCAAGTCCTTGAAGAGATGGGAATACCAGACCACCTCACACATGTCTCCTGAAAAACCTGTATGAGGGTCAAGTTAGAACCAGATATGGAACAACTGATTGGTTTAGCATTGGCAAATTGAAGGGGAAGTCATGGAAGCAGTGACAGACTTCATGTTCCTGGGATCCAAGATCATTACAGACGGTGACTGCAGCCATGAAATTAAAAGACGCCTGCTCCTTGGGAGGAAAGCTTTGGCAAACCTAGACAGCATAATAAAGAGACATCACTCTGCCAACAAAAGTCTGTATGGTCAAAGCAATGGTATTCCCAGTAGTAATGTATGGCTGTGAGAGTTGGACCATAAGGAAGGCCGAGCGCCGAAGAATAGATGCTTTTGAATTATGGTACTGGAGAAGACTCTTGAGAGTCCCTTGGACTGCAAGGAGATCAGATCAGTCAATCCTAGAGGAAATTAACCCTGGCTATTCCCTGGAAGGCCAGATACTGAAGCTGAAGCTCAAACACTTTGGCCACCAAATGAGAAGACCCTGATCCTGGGAATGATTGAAGGTAAAAGAAGAAAGGGACGGCAAAGGATGAGTTGGTTAGACAGTGTTATCGATGCAACAAACATGAAATTGAGCAAACTCCGGAGGACGATGGAAGACATGAGGGCCTGGTGTGATGTGGTCCATGGGGTCATGAAGAATCGGACTCGACCGTGTGACTGAACAACAACAACAAAAAGTTTGAGGTAAGCCATCCTACTCAGTGTTATCATAATTGGCTTTTTGTTTGAAAACATGTTTATTGGGTTTTTAAAAATACCTTTAACATATTGAGCTTGTTTATTTTGAGTATTACCCTGCCATATATGGGGAGCAGCAGAATATTACTGAGGCAAAAAACAGCCATCTAGTTAAATGTAATGCATGTTAAAACTCATGGACCCTACAATAGGCTTGCCAGTCCCCAGGTTGGGGCAGGGTTTCTATGGTTTTAAGCCAGTTTTCATAGAGTTCTGCCCTTAAACCAGAGCATCCCCACACGACATCCCTGGCATCATGACATCACTTCCATGTGATGTCATCATGTCGGGGATGTCCTGGAACGCCCCCCCCCCCAATCCCCCACCGGAGCGACGAGAGAACCTGGCAACCCTACGCTACAAAGATTTGGGCCAATATCTTACCTCCAAGAGAGATAAAAGCCACAGTGATTTGCAAGAGGGCCTGCAGATGTGAGACAATTTGCTGGAAGACTAAGGGAAAGGAAGAAAGAGGAAGAGAGACAGCAAATGGGAAACAGGGTTCTGCAGGGAGTAATGGCTTCTTCTTTCTCCTCTTCTTCCATGTGTAATAGAGATTTGGCCGGTAGTTTCAAATCCATGCAACACAGTCTTCCTTGGCCCCAAAGAGAGAAAATTCACTGCTGCCTCTATAATTTTCGTGGAGATCTGCTGACTGCATGCCTCAAAGTTGCTGGAGATGGATGAGCATTGCTCCCCACTAGCATACAAGCTATCAGTGGCTGTGGGGGGGCTACAAGCTGAAAGTGGATGGAACAGGATGACTTCAGGTTTAAGCACTGTTTAAGTACTGATTGCAGAAGCAAGTCCCCTTCCTTCCTCCAACTTTTGGTTGTCATGTACATGCTGCTGTACCAGTTAGGATGGCACTGCTGGCTTAAGATATGGCAATCCCCAGACTGCTGTGAACCCATTAAACATTGCCATCAAAAGCCAAGCCAAACTTCTTGTAGCATTTCCAAGAGACACACAGACATGGATGCTGATAAAACCTTGCCACTGTTCTCTAGGGTTGCCAGATCCCTTTCTGCTGCCAGCGGGGGGGATGGAGCTTCCTGTCTGGGATCTTCTGGTGCATGTGCTGTGATGATGTCACCCAGAAGCAATGTCATCATACTAGGCACGTCGCCAGGGGGATGCTCTAGCATTTCGACAGAAACTCTACGGTACCATAGAGTTTTAGGCCGAGCACTAGAACATCCCCCCAGCAATGTGCCCGGTGTGATCCCGGCACTTTGGGGGCGGGGTTCCCCCCACTGGCTGGATTTGGGCCAGTGGATCTGGGGGGCCCTAAAGGGAGCAAACCCCGCCCCCCGGGGGAATGGCAAGCCTACTGTTCTCCAACCTGCTTCTGTCCTGAGGCTGGATGTAGAGAGATTCTTTCCTTCCTTGACCACTAAATATACTAGGTTGCCAACTCTGGGTTGGATATTCCTGGAGACTGGGGATGGAGCCTGGGAAGGGAAGGGTTTGGGGAATAACCTCAGCAGGGTATGATGCCCTAGGGTATACTCTTGAAAGAAGCCCTTTTCTCCAGAGGAATCTTTCTAGTCTGTAGATCAATTGTAATTCTGGGAGATCTCCAGCCGCCACCCCCAGCCACAACTTAAAACTTAACTTCCTGTTTTTAGATATGTGTCAGGATCACCAGAAGAGGCTGACTGCAACCCTAGATCTTCCAGGAGCTGAGGTGAAATACGGTCCTTGGAGCCATGGATCCTCCACTGGGCCTTAGTACTTTTAGGGGATCTTCTCCTCATGCTGCGCCCCTTCCTGTCCTTCCCTGTCCCCTCTCTCTGTCAACTTCCACTGTAAATTCCTTGTCTGTGCTTCAAGACATTTTCATTGCACAGATGCCGCTTTCCTGCTCCCTTTGTTGGCCTTCTAAGACTCCCCTGCTTCCCTCCTCTTGCGAATACTGTCGCTTGTTTCTCTTCATACCTATGTGATCCACCTGCCCATCTGCTTGTTTTCACTGTTTTCTTGGCTTGCCATTCTGATTTCATTCTTCTGAGCCAGATGTCTCAGTTGGAAGAGACCCTCCCCCCAGCACGCGATTTTCCTTATTCTCACTCCAGGGTTTATTATGAAAGTCAACCACTGATGTTATATCAACAAAGACCAGTACTGAGCTTTCTTGAGCTTACTTGAGTAATGCAGGCTAGCAAATAGGTTTGCCAACTAGGGTTGCATTTGTGGAGATTTGGAGGTAGCTGCTGAGAAGGGTGTTGATGTGCAGGGAGGAGCCTAAGCCAGGTAGAATACCATAGAGTCTATTTTATTTATTTATTTATTTATTATTCACATTTATATCCTGCCCATCTTGTGAACGGGCTCAGGGCAGGTAACATCATTATAATAAATACAATTTCAGTTTAAAACACGATAAAACATTCTAATAATTTAAAAACAATTACCCTGCAAACCAGGGAAGCTGATCTTTGTAGTCTAGAGATCAGTTGTAATTCCAGAAGAACTCCAGGCCCCACCTGGAGGTTGGCAACTCTAAGTTGCACATTATAACTATTGGCACTGTACAACCTCGCAGAGTTTAACTTTCTATCTGACATAAATACATAGATGTATTTCTGAATTTTCTGCTATATATAATCAACATTTGGAAAAGTAAAACAGAAATTTAATAATCTGTTTAAATATTATGTGCAATGAAACAACTGGGATAACGTAAGTTAAACTGAATATATTAATTCATTGAAATAGGACAAGTTAGTTTCTCTCAGTGTGGGCTACTCTAGTTTTTTTCAAAATGGTCAAAGACCAAATACTATGCCAGTTTGAAATTTCCCCATTTGCACATACAGCACTATCTTTAAACAAACAGGTTGAAATCTTGGTTGAAGTGTGATGATGTCAGAGGGATGTTTTAAAATTACAATCAGTTTTCAAATAGCCTCTAGCAATCCAGACTGACCTAAAATTAGCTTGAACAGGCTGAATTTTAAAAAGTGAGTACGAATGGAAATGTATTTTTAATTGAGAAGTCTATTTGCTTTGGCTGCTACACTGAACAAAACATAGACACTTTTAATCACCCTTCAAATGAATATACCAGGATACGTAATCTGCATTCTTTACATTTACCTTGCTTCAAAACTACCATTGGACTCACTCAGCTCACCCTAGATAGCCTAAAGGGAGACAGCTACATACATTCATAGCTGTGTGTTGTGTTTGCTATGTACAGTACAAAACTGTATTTTTTGTTGGAATATGCAAGGTCTATAATGCACAGATAAAGAAGATGACAAGAACATCCTGCAGGGGGCAGCAGAGGGGACAACTAGTTAGCATAGTGAGATTAGGGACTTCCTACTATTTTCACATTGTATCCCTCCTGTCTCCTGATTGGCTCAATTGGGGTTTTCCTGGTCCTGCTGAGATCTCTTCTTTACTGACTCTCTTCTAGCTAGTTAGACTTCTCTTTCTTTCTCCTCTTTCTTACAAAGCTTGGCGTCTTCTTGATAAACGAACTTTACTTTTTAAACAGCTTGTGCTCCACTTTACTGCATATCTACACCCTGCCAACATTTTTAAAGCTGCATTTCTTTCCCATTTCATCTTCCCTTTCATTATACATCAGCCCCATGGAAGCAGTGTTGCATCCTTACCCACCCTGTTCTCCAACTGAATGATTTGCTGTTATTGGTTTGGGTTCTCATTTTGGAAATAAACTGAGCTGAGGGTGTGAGGGAAATAACAGTGCCTCCCCTCCTTCCCTACTGTGCTGATGAGTGACAGCTCTTTGAATGGAAGTAATAAAAAGGAATTAAGGAAAGCTGGAGTGTATAGAGAGATTTCATTTTATTATTTAACCTTTAAACAAAACAGGATTTGGCACTTAGGATAAATTCTTTCTATTCACTCCATGGGCACACAGACAGAAGCCCAGCAGACACAAGCGCAAATGTGAGTGGGCCAAAAAAACTACACCATATCTAAACTTCAGTGACCAAAGTGTCGTGCAGGGTCAGCTTTGCTTTGCTTAGCTGGTTTTTATTTTACTTCCTCCACAAGCTTCACCATCTGCTGTTTCAACTGTCTCTGGAGACAGACACATTTTAAAGTCACTGAGGATAAAACATAGTGAAAACGGTAGGTTCTTTGGGGAAATAATCTAATTAGGTAACTTTCTTCTGACTCCATTAGCAACAAGTTTATTGACATTCTAGCCCCATTTTCATTAAAAGTCACTGATTAGCATTCAAGATCACTAAGTATGTTGCCCCTTATGGTCAGGTTGGGATCCTCTCCTCACACCATTAATGCAGTTCCTTGGGAGGAGATTAGAGTATCTTTCACTACATCCCCCCCATAGGGAACTTAGAGGTTCTTCAGGTCTATCTGAAAATGATTGCCCAGTTAAGGGGTCAGTTCTCTTACTTTTTAAATAAACCTTCTGGATGGTATTAACCGTCTTACTGGAGGCAGAAATTAAAGTGCTGTACTTTTATCCTTTTGTGCTATACGTGCCAAGGAGGAAAAAGACACTTAAAGTATGTATTCCACATCCTCAGTGCAACAAGAACTTTGTGAAAACATGTAAGTTTGTCCAAGTATATTGAGGGGGAAATTCAGTAAGCTAAAGATTTCTTTTCTTTTACTCCTGTTCTAATACACTGCCTCTGAACCATAAAAATGCACTCTTGAACCTTAAGATATGGTGTAATATTAAGATCCAGTACGGTGTAGTGGTTAAAAGAATATGAATATGGGGAGGCCTAGGCCAAAATTTCCACTCAGCTAAGTTCACACAGACTCTCTCTAAGCCAAACCTGCTTCACAGTGTTGTTATAAAAACAGAGGGAAGATAACCATATTAGGGTTACCAATCCCCAGTTTGGGGTTGGGGATTCCCACTTTTGCAGGCTCCTGCCTGCTGCCGGCCAATTGGCTGGTGGGAGGAAATCCTCCTCCAGAGCAACATCAGGCGACATGCCAACATCACCCGGAAGTGATGTAGGCACATCGGTGATGTGTGTGTGTGTGTGGGGGGGTGATGTTCTGGTTTTGGGGCAAAACTCTGTGGTTTGAGGGCAATTTTACCATAGAGTTTTGCCCAAAAACCAGAGCATCACCCCTGACGTGCCTATGTCACTTTTGGGGCGATGCTCAGCATCACTTCTGGTGATGTTAGCACATTGGAGGCGACACTTCTGACACCCCGAGCGTCCCCCCATCCCCCTGGCGGCGTCTCGAAGAGACCTGGCAATCCTAAACCATGTACACTTTCTTGAGCTCTTTGGAGAAAGGGTGGGCTGAAAAGATAATTGAGAGATAAAGTTCTGTGTCTGCATTCCAACAGGGCTTACTATGCAGTTTATGATCACAAGGACTTAAGAGGTAATGGGAAGAGCTCACGACCAGGCAGAGCTCAAGCATGGGAGAGAGAAGAAAAACAAGCATTTTACTGGAGTGGGGAGCAAAGTGAGCTGCAAGCTTTCTTGGATAACTCATGTGCGGTGGACACTTTTCAGTCTGGCGTCAGCGAGGCTATGGGACAGAGATGGACCTGGTAGCTTTAGCTGATGACCTCTGTCTGAATGTAGACAAAGGCCCTGCTTCTTTATTGCTCCTACTGGATTTATCTGCAGCCTTTCATACAGTAGATCATGCCATCCTTGTACAATCCCATAGAGTCCACCATTCAAAACCACCATTTTCTCCAGGGAACTGATCTCTGGTCTCTGGGAATCTGCCATAATTCTGGGAGATCTCCAGGCCCCACCTGAAGGTTGGCAACACTACATCTTCTGGAGGCATCTAACAAGAAAAAATGTCTATAGGTACAATGGTGGGCTGTTACTACTATGCCTTTGCCCCAGAGAAATTCTTCTTGGGGCCCACCCTGCAGCTGGAAACATATAATGGGTGATAGTTAACATTGATATATAATGTTTTCCCCTTTTTATATAAATAAAGGAGGAAGGGGGAAAATAATTTAAAATATGTGGACATGGTTGGAAGTAAGCATAGTTGGAAAGGAGAGGCAGTGTCTTTCTTATACCCCCTCCCTATCACATTTATAATGCCATCATTCCGGACCTCATGACCTCATAGCATCATAGGAAGTGAAGAACTGGATCCCTCTTGGCAAAAAAACACAACAACTCTAGGCAGACAGGGCATCATTCCCCCTGCTCAGTAAGGCAGAATGGAAAACTCAGCCACAACCAATGTTCCCTCTAAGCTGTGGAGTCCTGTGAGCAAAAATTCTACTTTGTGAGCTGCTGGCATTAAAGTTGTGAGCGAGCGATTTGGCTACTGCATCAATTAGCTTGCTCTAGAGCCATCCTTCCTGAGCTAAGACAAAAACGTGTGAGCCAGAGGCTAAAAAACTGTGAGCTAGCTCACACTAACTCAGCTTAGAGGGAACACTGGCCACAACCACTATTTCACACCAAATATTCACACGATATGAGCTATCAAGGTTTCAGAGTAACCACAAATGACCTTGCACTGAGCAGATACACCACATTAACCTCTTCCCCATCCTAACATTTCTTTCTTCAGCCCCCTGCCTTTACAAGAAATCCAGACCTAGAAGGGGAGATGGAAAGGCGCCCTCTGTCCCTGGCATCATGGCACAGCCATTCCCCATGTCATGGCTACTGGATTACTAGACATAATTCAGAATACATAAAAGCAACAGCTGATTAAATGGCAACTCTCTTGCCTAGAGATAATTCTCTACCTCATTAAAACTAGTCATTACTTTTTCATTAGTTGTAACAAGGCTCGACGGAATACAAATGGAAGCCCACAATATTTGCAGAAAGATTTATTCTAATTGGCTTATTCTAAATTCATCCCTCTTTATGTTGTCACACACACACACCCCACACACACACACATGAAAAGCACACAGACCCCAGCTGCTGAGTCTGTCTTCCAAGTGAAACTGTTTTCCCCTCAAGAGAAGTGAATGCTCCACAGACTCAGAAAGGCATGCATGCACTCCAGTGTCCTTCACTTCCCCAAACCCCTTCCCTCCTAGGAGCAGTCAGCTTGTTCTGTCTCTAGGTTGGTTTTGTGTAAACTTCCTCCTCAAAGCTTCTGAAATATCCTAGCAGCTAGCTTCCAGGCTTCAGCCCTAGAACTAAAAACAGGTTCTGGGATGGAGCTGTGGAAGGCTATGCCAGAAACAAAGATCCACATCCGTGCCCCCTTTCAGCTACCCCCTCTTTGTATTTTTCCTTCTGGTGATATCAGCCCCAAGAAAGCCAATGGTTTAGGATGGAGTTTTTGGAACAGCCAATACATATACTAGTCTATGCTGAAGTTACCTGGCAACTGAAGTTATTATGAGAAAAAGAAAAAGGGGGGGGGTTCAAACGTGAAGCTGCAGTAGGAAAGAGCCTCCAGGCTGGGAATGTTATACTGTTCGGAACTGTAGACTGGAAAACTCACAAGCCACAGCACAAATTATCGCCTACACCCATACTAAATTAGGAAAGGGAATGTCCCTTTCTCATCACCATATTTACACTTGTTCTGTGGAGATTCAGTGTCTAGAAGGGAGAATGTTTGTTGGAAAAGGTACCCATGTGAGGATGTGATACTCTTTTTCTGCAAATCTGGGAACATGGAATGCATTTGTATGTCCTTGATATGAAAACAGAGGGAATGTATGTCATGGTAGAAGAATGCAAAAATCCTTGACGGTCAGAGGACGGGCAGGCAGCCAGTTGACTTACATCTGTGCTAAGCAGATATGATGGTTCTCCATGGGGAAGATTATGGCAATGTCATAAATATCTTGGGATAGGAATGTGGGCAGCAGGAGGAGAAGGTATATGGGAGAGCAGTTCTAACTTTATGAACTTACTTACTTACTGTTACTACTTACTATTGCTGGACAAGGACGTATTAAGAGGTTTCAGACAGCAGAAAAGCCTATCTGCTTGAACTGGCAGTTATGGTACAGAATGGGAAATAGGCCTCAGCAAACATTGCAAAGCAGTTCTCACGTAGACGTTAGTATATGCAAGAGATGTATCTGTGCAGCTAATAATTTTCAAAGGGTTTTTTAAAACCTCTATAACTACTCACAATGACTCTTAGTTCTTTGGTATAGCAAAGGTGGGGCACTTCTAGAAATATGAACTCTCTGTGTTTTGTCAAATACATCACACTGAAGTAAAAAGTACTGAAGATGACCTTGCAAGCAACGTTATCGATATCACAAGGGGTCAGTAAGGTGACTGAATTGCCCCAATGGCCAAAGATAATCATTTGTTTCACTGTTTTATAAACTGGCCAGTCCAATTGAAAACAGAGCACTACAATTATTTTAAAAAGGTTTATTAGCTTGGTAAAAAGGTAAAGGTTCCCTTGCTCGAAAGCCAGTCAAATCCGACTCTAGGGTTGTGGTGCTCATCTCCATTTCAAAGCTGAAGAGCCAGCACTGTCCGAAGACATTTCCGTGGTCATGTGGCCAGCATGACTAAACACCAAGGTGCACGGAATGCTGTTACCTTCCCACCAAAGTGGTACCTATTTATCTACTTGCAATTTCTTGCTTTCGAACTGCTAGGTTGGCAGGAGCTGGAACTAGAGACGGGAGCTCACTCCATCATGCGGCATCCGGGTCTCGAACTGCTGAACTACTGACCTTCCACAGCCTGCAGTTCAGCATCTTAACCACTTCAGCCACCGCAGCTTGGTAGGTAATGACATTTCATGTTTCCATAATTCCTCCTAATATGTAGTAGCTTCTGATTTCATTTCTGAGACAACAGGGCACAGGTAATGCACACCTTTGGATAGGAGCTTAATGAAAGGATTAACATGAAATGCATTGGATTATGGCATTTTTAAAGCAAAGCAGGAAAAGCCTGCTCACACTGTCATGACCTATGATCTTATTAAGCCTTGATACATTCACCAAATTGGCTGATTAAGACTGGTGTAGTATTTAAGGCAGAAATACCTAGAATGACATTTGTGCAGATGGAAAATAATGTGTTTTTGCTGCTAGACAAGACCTTGAGTCTTAATTGCCCACAGGCATAAGAAATATTTGACGTTTTTAAGTTGTATGACCTACAGAAAAGCAGCAATATGATTGTTTCATACAGACAAACAGCTGCTGAAGTCCACCCCAGCAAGGACTGTTTCACCAATAGGTACAAAGATTACTAAAACATTTTCAAGCAGGATCTGGATGGAATGCGTTGTATATAAATGCTGTATTGTGCTGAAGAACACCTAATCGGCCCCAGATGACATACATGAGAATAATTAAATGTCAAACAGGTTGGGCAAGACGAACGAAAGTTCAAATTAAAAATCAAGACGGGATAGCCAAATGGTCCAAGTAACAAAGTGAACCACTTGGCAGGACTGACGCCTCCCACCCACATCTTTGTTTGCAGCTCTGAACTCAGGATTGGACACATTTCATCATTACCCCTCAGGTTTTGCTAGAGGCTTCGATTTAAATTTAAGACATAATCTTTCTGTTAGGACAAATATAAGGCGAGCATCGTCTTGGGAATCAATAACAAGCCTGACTGCTGAAACAGAAGAAAAATCAGCTTATATGATGTCCTCTGGAGTGGAGGGAAGGGGGGGGGAACATTTCAAATCTACAGGCAGTTGGAAACTGAGAAACTCTGGCACAAGAGGTGGGAGAGTTTTTCATTTTCACCTAAATGAAGGCAACCCACCATGCAATTTACACCTCGTCTATCTCCCTCACACTTTCTGAAGCTCTTACCCTAGCACACAAACGTACATCTGTACAAGGATACAGCCAGATGAGCTGGAAAGTGATAGCTGTCACAGACTTGGTAAAATCTTTAAATGCAACAATGTACATGTGTGAATCTTGCACTGTGAATTCCTCTCAATTCAACCAATCTGACTTAAGGATTGGGAGTGACTACCACTTGGGTAGATCATACACACATTCTTTCACATGTACTCCTTAATGTAATAAATTGTACCACAAGTTCCCCAAGCAAAGGAGAGAGGGATGTGCAATAAGCCTGCCCTAACAGACGCTACAGTAGAAACACTCCCTCCTAGCTAGCCTGTCCTGGAAATCTACTCCGACTGCCACGGCTGACTTTCTTCACAATCCTATAGCAGAGGCCCCCACAATTTCAGAGGATATAGAGAGTATGTGTAAAAGGACATGTTCACATTTAATGCATTCCTCTCTTGCTCTTGGGAATGAGAAAAGCTGGAAACACCCAACTCCATTCCCTTTAGATGTTACAAGTATCCATTTAATTTCATGTCATTCCTTCATTTTACAAATTGAAATGTTCAGACTTCTCCACTGCTTTGCAATATTTCTGCATATGCTCCAAATGGATATGGATTCTGACATATGGACATTTGCACATCACCAGCACCTTGAAATATGATTCTGTTTGTCAAGGTTTATCTTTTCAGTCAGGATTGAAGGTATTTTTAGATTCTATTTCTCACCTGCTAGTCTCCAAGAGAGATCAAATCTACATGTAAAACTGAGTATTTGTCCAATCTGAAATGTAACAAATACTATTTGATTGCCTCTTTATATCACTACCCTAAAGAACCTTCTTCTTATTGACAAGACTGTTTTTTCCTCTTGCTTTTAGCAGCAGTATGGGTGATGCTCATTTAGACACCAGTTTATAGGTGTCATAAGAGAGCGGCTTCTATTGCTTTCTAACCACCAGCTTTACATGTTTCTGCAGAACTGCATTGGGATTGCAGCTGGAAAGTAACAATACCCCACCTTCCAAGAACCTGGCAATTTTATTTCCATTTATTTACTAGATTTTTAGTTGCCGCTCACCCAAAGGGTCTTACCGTGACTTACAACATTAAAACCAATAAGGTAAAAACAACATAAAAAGACATAACAAATATAAAATATTAACATTAAAATATTAAACTATTAAAATATGTGGCTATCACCATACATCTAATAAAAACTGCCCAAACGTTGGAGGTTACCTTCCAAAAGCCAACCTAAACTATTTCGCCTTGCATGTCCTGTGGAAACTAAGCAAGTCTGGCAGGGCACGGGTGTCATTCAAGAGTGCATTCCACAGGGTAGGGGCCACAACTGAAAAGGCCTTTCCCCTGGTGACAGCTAACCAAGCTATCCTGGGGCCAGGCACCTGCAAGAGGCCCTTAGAAGATGACCGAAGGAAGCATGGGGGGAGGGTAACGGGAGAAGGTGGTCCCATAGATATGAGTGTCCCAAACCATTAAGGGTTTAAAGGTTAGCACGAACACCTTGAATTGGATCCAGAGACTGTTAGCCAGTGCAACTACTGCAGAACTGGAATAATATAAGCTGACCATAACGTTCCAGTCAGCAGCCGGCCAGCTGCATTCTGGACCGCCTGCAGTCTCTGAAGCATTTTCTAGGATAGTTTTCTGTCCTGACATAACACTTCTCATCTATAGCGAGAAATGGTTTTTAGCTAAGTGGCACGCTTTGATGTGTATGTTCTTCTACACAACATCTATCTAATAGCCAAGTCTGGCCTCATCTGCAGATATCTAAATCTGTGGATCTGGCTCACACTGACAGAAAGGAATTTTTCCTCCAAATCTGGGGGACCACTGTTGGCAGGGCCCCTGGGGGCAGCCGCTACAGCTTCCACAGTGGGGAGAAATAAGGGGGGATTGTCTGAGAAGGGGTGGGGGGGAAAGAAAGGGAGGGCATTGTCTGAGAAGGAGTGGGGGGGGTGTAAAGGAAGGGGGAGATTGACATACAAGGGGTGAGGGGAGAAAGGCTAGTGAGAGAAGATTGCCAGAAAAGGGGTGGGGGAGAAAGAGAGAGGACGAGGAGACTGACAAAAAGAGATGATGGGAGAAGCAGGGATGAAAGAAGATCGATAGATATGGGGTGGGGCAGAAAGAGAGGGGGAGAACATTGACAGAGAAAGGGGGGAGAGGAAACGAAGCAAAGGCAGGGGATGTGCCTCCCTGCAAGTTTCTTGCTCATCCCCACCTGTTGTGTTTTATTTTCCCCCTTAAATAAACTTCTTGTCATCAAGATTACACTTTTGCCTTAAGTATGTAAAATTCCACTATAACTTATGTGAAGGAACAATTTCCTACACTAAGACCGCAGTCTTCGATACAGTGACTTGGAAGCAAATTCCACTAAACATGCTTATAAACATCATAAACCATGCTATTTTTAGAAGGATGAGCTGGAGATATCCACAGGCTTGCATACTCCCTCTCCCCTCCTTCTCTTCTCATGTGGGTGGATAAATTAAAGACTTCTGCATTTGTGGCCCACCAAAGCTTGTCATTACATCTGAAACAAAGGCTATGGTTGTCTGTTTTCCCTACAAACCAGGATTCTAAACTTGGTTGAATCCCATTCTGTGGAGATGGCAGGAAATCAAAGTTTGTGGTTTGGATATAACAATAAACTATAGTTTGCCACAAATCCTGAAGTCTTTCATCAGTGCGTACTGAGCCAGGGAAAAAAGTAGGGAACATACAAGCCCAAGGATCCTCCATTCAGGTATATACAAACAGCTTAACTAGCTAGTATATTATGGGCTGCGGTGTCAGAAGACTCAGCAGAGAATCATTGACCAGGTCAGAGTCTAAGGATATGCTTGAACCTATTGTTTTGCACAAGATCTTCTGTGCTTACTACCATAATTAGCTTGATCTATCTACTCCAGACCACATGCTCTATTTTAATTGACCTCATGCTTTTGGTTTTCTTATAGGGCCTTCATTATATAAGGACAAAGGGTACAGGAGAACATAATTTTCTTCCCCTCTGGCCTCCTTGCAGTTATTGCAACACCAATTGTAAAACTAACTTGAGGAGCAACTCCTTCTCTTCTGCTGTCACAAACCCAGCCTTATATTTGCTGAATTTTAAAAGTAAGCTTAGCTAAAGTGAACTCCATTTTGGCCACACACACCATTTCAAATTGCCAGTTTGCTGAAGAATACATGAAGGTGAAACTTCCATTTGTCTACCACCTAAATAGGGTTGCCAGCCTCCAGGTGGGACCTGGAGATCCACTTTTAAAGCAGACAGAGATCAGCCCCTCTGGAGAAAATGGCTGCTTTGAAGGGTGGACTCTAAATTGTGAGGCCCCTCCCCTCCCCCAAACCCTGCCCTCTCCTGGATCCACCCCCAAGTCTCCAGATATTTTCTAACCCAGGCCTGGCAACCCTACACCTAAATCAATGTTGCCAACCTTTCCTAAGATATTCTAGCTGTAGAAGTGTGGGAATCTTCTTTCTAGTCAGATCATTCCCTTGGTATAAAGTGTCCAATAGAGTTCTTGTCAAAGTAACAACTCAGTGGTTCTCAAGTGCTCATTTCCCAATGTCACTTTCCTGTGCATCAGCAGTCAGCACTACATTTGCAGGCAGGTATCTGTTCTGTCTTTCATGGACCAAAAGACAAGTTTGTCATCCAATCCTGACTGTAAGTTTTCAATGCACCACTAACATTTAAACAGACTGGGATCTGGTGTTAGATCGTGGTTGTTAGAAAGGGTGGACTTAGAACCTTTCAGAGGCCTAGGCAATATAGCTTAAATTCCTGCTTCTTTTTCCTGCGGTAGCACATGACTAGGCTGGTAGGGACATTTATTTATTTATTAAATTTATACCGTGCCTTACCCAGCCCTATTCCTCAGACAGTAGGCCTTTAATAAAAAAGTTATGTTTGCCCTAGTTCTTCAAATGATCAAAACTTCCAGAGGCTAGTGCTTACTCAGGCATTTTTGTAGTATTTGCTTTATTTACAAACTAGGAGTAAACTTCCCGTTGTGGGAAGAAATACAACGAGATCTAGAAGGAAGCTCCAGATGAGTGTCCCAACTGTGGCTGGTGGGGCGGCAGAGGGAAGCGGAAAATGGAGGGAGGCAAGCCATGTTTCTTTCCTTCTGCTTAGCTATAAGGCAGGGCTGTCTCAAATCATTTTGCTGCCCCAAGTGGGTAGAATGGGAGGACAGCCTCATGGTAACAGATATGGTTCTCTCCACCTCTAACTTATTTTTTGAGGGGGAGGGGGGTGTTATGCAGTGGCAGCTAAGGTAGAAAAGCACCTCCTCCTGTGCCATGTTTTCTGGGTTCCAAGGGTCTGGAAAGTAGTTCCATAGCTGATTACACGGTTGCCAACTCTGGGTTGGGAAATACCTGTAGATTTGAGAGGTAGAGCCTGGGGAGGGCAGGGTTTGGGCTGGGGAGGGACCTCAGTAGGGTATAATGCCATAGAATCCACTGCCCAATGCAGCCATTGTCTCCAGAAGAACTGACCTTGGTCATCTGGACATCAGTTTTAATAGCTGGAGATCTCCAGGTGCCGCCTGGAGGTTGGCTTATGTTAATTTGGGGCTATGCAGTCACAGCTAAGGTAGAAAAGCACCTCCTCCAGTGCCATGTTTTCTGGGTTCCAAGGGTCTGGAAAGTGGTACCATAGCCGGTTACACGGTTGCCAACTCTGGGTTGGAACATACCTGTAGATTTGAGGGGTAGAGCCTGGGGAGGGCAGGGTTTCGGGTGGGGAGGGACCTCATCAGGGTATAATGCTATAGAATCCACTTCCCAAAGCAGCCATTGTCTCCAGGAGAACTGATCTGGGTCATCCGGACATCAGTTTTAATAGCTGAAGCCCTGACCGCTACGTCACATTGGCTGTCATACAGGGGCCATCTCAGCAGGATATAAAGACACAGAGTCCACCATTTTCTCCAGGAGAACTGATCTCTGCCATCTGGAAAGCAGTTGTAATTCTGGGTGATCTTTAGCCCTCACCTGGAGATTTGCAACCATGTTTTCCCCCAAAAGACACTAAGGGGAAATTTATTTTACCTCAGAACATCAACAGCGAACTGTTTAGAATGTTAAGAGGGAAAGGCCAGTGAGGCCGCATATGCAAACGACCTCTGTGTTCCGAGGCAAAGGCGAATCAGGCCACATATGCAAATGACCTCTGTGGTCTGACTGGCTGTGGGGGGGGGAGAGGAACAGCAAACTGTTTAGAATGTTGGAGGCAGGACTCAGGCAAATCAGAGAGCAAACTGATTTTAGAGCGTGTTGGAATGTTCAGGGGAGTCCATGACCAAAATAGAATTATATATACCGGAGGATACATGGGTAAAGCACAGGTGGAGGCAAAGTCAAAGGCACAACCAGAGAGATCCTGAACCCCAAGGCGCTTCAACAGTGGCTCTTAGCTTCTCTCACTCCCTTTCTAACATAAAAATGCTGCCCTTTCTTTTCACACAGCCCCATCTCCACCTTTCAGCTAGAAGGGGGTCCTGTCTCCTCTTCCAGTTTTGACCGCTGCCTGGCCACAGCCATTAAGCACAGTTGGGTGGGGATACCTACAACCATAAAGAAGCATTTACCATTCCTTTTGTTCACATAGGTTAGACTGTGTCACAGTGATCAGTGGACAAACTCCTGGCAATATTCCGGGTTGGTGAAGTGACAGGCAAAAGTGTTTGGACGCCTGAAATTCCAATGGTTGAAGTTGACTTTTTTATGGTTTTAAGCTCTTAATAAATCTGAGAAAGCTGGATGGAGTGGGGGTGCAGGAGTCGACTGGAAGTAGTCCACAGAGTCATTGGCATGGGGGGGTGTGTCCTGATTCTCCCCAGTGCTCTTCTCCCATTTTGTCTGAGGTGGTGCCCACTGTGCCCAGTGGTGGTATGATGCTGACTCTTGCTCCCCATCTTCTGCCAATGGGCATCAACACAAATTCTATTAATTTACTCCTCACCCTCTCTTTTTATTTTTAGTAATATCTTAGCACGCAAGGGGCATTACACTGTAAAATCCAAACAGTATTCACAGATTTTCTCCTAGTTGCTTTGGCAAAAAAATACTGAGCAAATACTGAGAAAATTAAAACACATAGGGAGGATGTAAAATGATGTGAAAGGAAATTGCTCTTTCAGTTGAGTATGGACATGCCAGCAAACATAGCCAAGTATAATATTGGAATAAGATTGGTGCAAACAGTTATCAACAAGGAGAATGAGATGAATTTCGAAAGGATGACACAATCTTACACTATTCAGTTATAAGGAAATGGAGTCCTTCCCAGAAACATCAACTAGTTCAAAACACAGTAGCTCAGTTGTTAATAAAAGCACAACACCTATTTTTGCTGGTTGCTGCTTTTGTTGTCAGTTTGTTTCCTGGTTTTGTTTAAGAGTCTGGTTCTGACCTTTAAGTCTAATGGCCTGGGACCCACATACCTAAAGGGCTACCTCTCCCTGTACAAGCCTGTATTCAGCCTCCTCTAGTCATTGCCTCCTCTCTGTGCCTTCCTAACTAGGAGGTTCATTTCACAGCAGCCCACTCTAGGACCAGCACTCCAGTACTCTGGACTGGGATGCCAGAGGAGCCAAGTAATATCCATTACTTCCTTGCTAGTAGTCAGAAGAGCATGCTGCTGCTGCTGCTGTTGCTGCTGTTCCGAAGTCCTTTGGCTGACTAGGGCTGTAGTCACACACACTAAATAATCCACTTTCAATCCACTTTCAATGCATTTTCCAACTGGATTTTGCCAGTTCACATAGTAAAAAGCCAGCTGGAAAGTGCATTGGAAGTGGATTATTTAGCATGTGTGACCGCAGCCCAGGACTGAGAGGCTGAAAGTACAAGCCCTGTACATTCCCCTAGTTTTACAACCATGCCAGGATTCCTTATGTTCCTCAACCAGGAGGCTGTCTGGAGACTTTAGAAGGTTGTTGATGGTATGGGGCAGCTGCCTGATAATGCTGCAAGGTGGGGGAAGGAAAGGTGTGCTGTGTTTAGTGGAGGCAGGGTCCCTGTTTGCAAGATATCAACACAATGGATTTGCAAGGGGTATCTGCAGCTCACAGCAGCTCCTTGGTTGGGTATGGTGGGCAAGGTGGATATGACCACATCTACTGACAGGAAGCAGTTGAATACTAAGCATGGATGATATTATTATTACACTAAGGATTTCATTAAACTAAAACAAATAACCACATGGAAAGAAATGGGAAATTCGTTAGGTCTACCTAACGAACCATCACACCTGAATGAGAACATATCCCTATTCTGTGGTGATCTGGAGGTGTGTAGTTATCATCACTGATATTAAAGCCTGCATGTGGCCAGAGGGACTTTTAGCAAGGAGGGGTATCTTGGGGACATGCCTGCCAGCTGCAGAAGATCAAGGCTGAACTTTCCCCCTGTTTTAAGCATTACAGCCTAGGCCTGGCCAAAGGTGCAAGCTGAAGGGCAAGAGTCAAAGAATCTCCGCCTTTGGTTTTTAACCCACGGCTCACAGCCTCTGGCCTTGAGTGAGACAGCCCAGGTGGATTCCAGGGCTGGCCCTGTAGTTGTACTGAGTTTTCTTTTTGCTGTTGGTTGTTTGTCTAATTATTTTGTGGAGGGTTTTTTTTTGGGGGGGGGGTAAACAGCTTTGGGTCTCCTTTGAGGAGAAAAGCAGGCTGTAAATATTTAAATTAATAAATTAGATCTGTGATGGCGTGTTAATCCCTTGTTGGAATGTTGTTAATTTGGAATGTTGTTTGCTTGGGCACTTGTTTTACAACTTTAATTGCAGAAGTAGGCCCATGGTGGCTGACTAATAAGTGGTGGTTGATGGTAGTAGATCAGCCTTCTATTATTATAGGCCTTTTCAAACATTCAGAGTAGATAAAATAAACCAATGTGTGTATGTGGGCAGGGGTGACAGGATTATGGTTGCAAGGTCTGTCCCAGCCCATTTGCGTTCAGTGAAACATATGCAGAGTATGTGCATATAAGTTTTCTCCAAAGGACCAGAACTGCTACTTTTTCAAGGGTGGAAAGAGCCCTGCATAAGTACACTTATATGCTTGTATGCTCTCTCTATATTCCAACGAAAGCCTGTAGGTCGGGGATGGAGCTTGCCATTGTGCTTCCACTCTCCTGTATATGTTATTTCTGTCAGTTCACAACATATGGAAAATGCTATTGTGTTTTCAAACAATGCAAAAGTTGTGTACAGACGGGTGGGGCTTTCAATCCGCCTTAAGAATGTGTTACATGCTTACAGGTAGGTTTTACCTCCACAAGTACATCTGTCCAAGAGGTGTGGGGAAAGCACTAGAGATGAACAGAGATGAGCAGAGAAAGTGGCACAAAGATGGATGGCATGAATGCAACCAAGACTCAGGCATGTGGCATGTGCAAGATGGATGTAAACAGGGCAGAAAGTGGGAAGAGACTGCTAGATCTAATAGGAGTAAGAACTGAAGTTCAATGGGCCTTAAACATAACTCCGTTTATTGTCTCAGAACACAACTAATACCAGTACTGAACTCCACCCTTTTCAGCCACTCCTCAAAACAACATGGGCTGAAGAGGTCCCAACAACTCCAACTAAAAGGCATAACACATATTCAGCAGAGACAAATGGCTTATTGAGAGGGCAGATTTCCCCACATTTCACTGGCTAGCTAGGGAGGAAGGGCTGTGTCCACTGGAATTTACCAGCCTGTTATCTGCAGGCCACTAATTAATTCTTACAGTGCAATCCTACCCAGGGTCATTGGGCTTAGAGAGCAGTAACTGCCTAGGATTGAACTCCTAGAAATATGTATTAGCAAACAATGAAGATAATTTCCTAGGAGGCTCCCAAGGAAGGAGCGCTTTTGTCCCAAACAGATGCACTCACAGCTCATCCTATAAAACATTTTTGGTCATGAGGATAGACAAACAAGGCAAAGAGAACAATGTGAGGAAGCTCTTACAAAAAGATAACACAGCTAATGATGCCTCTGGAGTCCATCACTTCCCATATATTACACCCTTCGTATAAACAGAACTAAGAAATTTCAACAGGAAAAGCAACCTGAGGTTAGAAAAAGATGCCAAAAAAGAAGCAGGCAGATGTCAAGCGAATAACTGGCGTCTTTGAACATCAAAACAGTGTTTAAAATCCAGTTTGATTAGAATGAGCAGTAACAAATACACTCAGACCTCCTACTCAATGTCAGAATACGGTAGGTGGGAAGGAGAGACGAAGCTGAAAGGGGACAGGATGCGAGGCTATTGAGCTTTATGGAAGTTCTACAAAATTCTTGTGAATTAAGACAGCAGGTTCACATATTATTTAAGAGTGTTGCTAGATATTCAAGTGAAATAGAACAGGCCAGTTGAAAACTGTCTGTCTCCCAGTGGTGTATGCAAGGGGGAAGTGTCTTTCCCTTGGCATTTCACCAAAACAAAAACCCAGTAATTGAAACAAGAGCTTTAAATTCCAGTGATACACCTCTGGCGAAAAGGATCCCCAAGCACAGGAACCATTTGCAATGAGCGGTTAACTCCAGTAGACGAAAATGTCCCACTACTTGCTTATCATTTAAGTACTCAAATACAAGATGGCTGTTACCTGGAAAGAAAAAAACAACATATTGTTCAGTCTTCAAAAATGTGGAGAATTCTCAGAAGCAATAAGAAGCTGATGAAATTTATATTGCCAAAAAAAGGAGAAAGACAAAAAAAAACAGTAGGATGAAGATTAAGTTAGGTGATAAATGCATAGAAGATATCATATAGAGCTCAGCAGAAGTAGAGAACTGCAGGGACTAAGGAAGTTTCCCAGCTGTTACACTTAATAAGTTCATTCCATATTCAGATCTGGGTTCACTGCTCAGTGAGTGGAAGTCTGAGAAAGTGATAAGTTGCTGGTAACATAAACATTTTGCAGCATGGAATTTCAAGTCCAACTGGAGAGTAGTCAAGGAGTGTGGAAGGGAGCACACCAAGAAGCACTACGTGTGATCCTGCTCTCCCTTTGCAATCAGCCTCCTCCCAAACACTAAATCAGCTCACCTGGGGGCTCATGTGAACTATCCCAGGAGGTCTCATTACCTCAACCCAAAGAGAGAGAACTAGCTGAGAGCTCTCCACTGTGATGCCAGAATGGAAGGCAAGCCAATTACCAGCCTGTGCTGTCAGGTAGGAGAGATGCAGAGACAGAAAACAAGCTTCTCGTAAGAGTGACCCCCCTCCCCCACTAAGCACAGTCAGAAGGGTAAGGAAAGGTTAGAAACTGATTCTGGTGACCTTTGCAACTGCTCTGCTTTCTATTAACAAGCTCAGGATCACATTTTTAAGCACACAGATCAATCAGAAAATCAAATAGTAAGGTATAAGGCTAGGAATAAGCCATTTCCCCTCTTTCCCAGCCAATAGCCTGAGTGACTTTCTGTTGTGCCAAGATATTTACTTATCACAAAAGAGAGAAAATCTGGTAGTAAATACCCCCATTAGCTTCATCTGTGAATCTAGCCCAGCAATTGACATCAACATCTTTTTTCAGTAGCTTGTCTATGATCTACTTTTCCAAATACTTTCCTCTGAAGGATTTTCTTACCAGCTCTTCCTGTTATTGAGTGCCAGAGCTGAAAGGAACCTAAAAGGTCAGTCAGTCCAAATCCCTTAGGTGAACCAAACCATAACTACCAAATCTGAAAGGAAGGTGAGATAGAACCGTCGTCTGTTGATCTCCTCCACAGTAGATAAGAAGATCCAGCTGTCAAGCCAGGACTAGGATCTTAGAGCCTCTGCCATGGAGGAGGAAGAGGAAGAAGAAGAGTTGGATTTATCCCCTGCCCTTCTCTTGGAGTTTCAGAGTAGCTTACAATCTCCTTCCCTTCCTCTCCTCGCAACAGAAATCCTGTGAGGTAGGTGCGGCCAATGTTCCCTCTAAGCTGGAGAATCTTGTGAACAAAAATTCTACTTTGTGAGCTACTGGCATTAAAGTTGTGAGTGAGCGATTTGGCTACTGCATAAGTTAGTTTGCTCTGGAGCCATCCTTCCTGAGCTAAGACAAAAATGTGTGAGCTGGAGGGTAAAAACTGTGACAGACCCAAGTCACCCAGCTGGCTGCATGTGGAGGAGTGGGTTCTCCAGATTAGAGTCCGCCGCTCTTAACCACTACACCAAACTGGAAGTATGCTGGGTGATTTTGGGCCAGCCACACACTCTCAGCCTAAGCTACCTCATAGGATGGTTGTTGTGAGGCTAAAATGGAGAAGGGAAAGATGATGTTTCTCATCAAAGGCTCCTAAGTAAGCTCAATAGTCACAGGATAAAAGGACAAGTCCTTTTGTGGATTAAAAACTGGCTAATTAATAGGAAACAGAGAGTGAGTATAAATGGGCAATTTTCTCAGTGGAGGGTGGTAAGCAGTGGGGTACCACAGGGATCAGTACTCGGTCCAATGCTTTTTAACTTGTTTATTACTGATTTGGAGTTGGGAGTAAGCAGTGAAGTGGGTAAATTTGCGGATGACACAAAGTTGTTCAAGGTGGTGAGAACCAGGGAGGATTGTGAGGCACTCTAAAAGGATCTGTTGAGGATGGGCGAGTGGGCATCAGCGTGGCAAATGGGGTTCAATGTGGCCAAGTGCAACATGATGCACATTGGAGCCAAAAATCCTAACTATAACTACACACTGATGGGGTCCGAACTGGCAGAGACTGACCAAGGGAAAGATCTTGGAGTCGTAGTAGATAACTCAATGAAAATGTCGAGACAGTGTGCCACTGCAATAAAAAATGCTATGCTCGGGATTATTAGGAAGGGAACTGAAAACAAATCAGCCAGTATCATAATGCCCCTGTATAAATCAATGGTGCGACCTTGGCCATTCACAAACCTACCTTTTATCTGCCTCCCATATTCAGCTATATTTATTACTAATTTACTTTATTTATACCCCACCTTTCTCCACATTTGGAAACAAAATAGCTTACATTATTCTTCTCTCCCTCTTTTCCTCACAACAACTTTGCGAGGTAGGTTAGGCTAAAAGTATATGACTGGTGCAAAATCACCCAGTGAGCTTCCACAGCAAGGCGGGGCTTTGAACAAGGGTCTCCAAGACCCTACTCTGAAGCTGTAAGAAGCTGACCCTACTCTGAAGCTGTAACTGCTACAACACACTGGCAAGTAGCCAGGCCTAAGTAAATCATGCAAGTGGGGTGGTATCATCCAGCAGCTGCTTCCAGGCCTGGCCCCAATGAATCCTCCCTTAAAGGCCAAAATAGGCATGGAAATGATCCTCCCCCCTCCCCCTGCCTTTTACTCACAAAAACCAATCCTGGAAAGCAACGGCCACTGAGGGAACCCATTTTTTTTTAAGCCACAAGTGCTCTTTTTATTATTTTGGGTTTTTTTTTTAAACTCTCCAATGTATTATTATTAATAGATTTCACATTTTCTGCAAACTTGGGGTGTTTTTCAGATTTGTAGAAAGATCTGTCTTGCCTGTTCACAGTTCCAATTTACGTATCCTCAGATTTGGTTGACTTTGTTTTTAGAATATACAAGTGGGGACCCGCAATACTCATGGGGGGAATCTTCCCCCCACCATTGCTGCTGTTGGGCTGGTGAGGCTCCTATCCACCCCCACCCCACCACCCCCACCACTGTAGTTACCCAGCTCCCTCATTGCCAGTTCAGTGAGGGGGGGGGAGCAAGGAATGTTGCAACTCCCCACCCAACTCCCTGGGTGACAGCTTGGTGTCGGAGGAACATTGAGGACTTGTGCACCCCTCCGATTCCCTTCCAGCAGGCAGGCATACTTGCTGGCTTAATGTGGGGGCAGCAAGGACTCCTGCACCCCCTAATTCCTTCCTTTCTGGCACAGTGGGGGAGGGGGGTCCCACAAGACTCAAAGGAGAGGGAATTGCACCCCCCCACACTTTCTCACTGGGCATGCCGCAGCTCCCAAACTGTGCTGCCACTGCTGGGCCCAGCATGGCTCCCAGGTTGCTTTGCCACCGGGCCCAGTATAGCTCCCAACCTGCATCACCACCATCACTGGGCCCACCATGGCTCCTGGGCTCCACTGCCACCAGGCACAGCACAGCTTCCGGGCTCCTCTGATACCATCAATGACCATCGGAGATAGGTGCATTGTCTGCACTAGCACAGAGAACACTCTTTTATTTTGGGAAAAATTTAACCCCCCATCTATTTTTTTAAGATGTCAGATTTTTCTGAAAACATAGGGGGTCCCCCAAGCTTCAAGAAATCTCAATCCATGGATTTAGATATCCAGAGATGGGAGATGGATGGATGGATGGATGGATGGATGGATAGATGGATGGATAGATGGATGGATAGATGGATGGATAGATGGATGGATGGATGGATGGATGGATAGATGGATAGATGGATAGATGGATAGATGGATGGATAGATAGATGATAGAATAACAACTGATAAAAACTGGGCCATTAGATGGATAGGGACAGATGAAATGCCTACATTCATTCTACAATCATGCCTACATTTCTTTAATACCAGTTTAATGTCTCTAATATGCCAAGAAGCAGAACCTACTGGTAGCTGGGGACAAAGCTACAGGCAAGCAGTGTTACTGCCCTCCCTCCCCGCATTGTTCTTATAAATGTTATTCTTAGTATATCTCCAAATGGTCATTATGAATTCTTCATAACAAACAGATAAGTGGCACACAACCAGCTGTGGATTCAGCATCCAACAGTAATTGTACAATCTGTCAAAAATCACTTCAATTACTGCTAAGAAATAGAAACTCGGAGCATTTTCACTCTCCCTTAAACCCTTTGAAATGTAAAGCTGTGCCGGCTGGTGTAATTTAATTTGAAGCTCATCAGTTTCCTGCGCCTTAGATCAGAAAAGTCTCACAAGCTTTAGGAGGAAAAACACACACATATATAACATGCACACAAAGCACAGAGAGTTAAAGACAGTCAAACTTCATTGATTTGGAAGACTCAAATACACCCGGAGCCTCATTAGTTTTTGTTCCTTCTGTACGGTGTCAGGGAGTGGGTTTCTATCTCCCTTCACCACCCCCTCTGCTAGCACATGAGGAAATCTCATGGATCCCTCTGCTTGCCAGAGATCTGCCACTTTCCAAGCTAGAGAGAGAGACCTTTAGATGGTTATAATCCCATCTATTGTCTAGGCTCAGGTAACCTTGGCTGTTGCATCAGTCAGCTCCACCTGTCCAGTTCAGACTAATGTCTTGTACATTTACCATATATTGGAACAATCTTTAATGCTCCAGTTGGGAGGACATTTTAAGTGTATATCTCTGTTTAGAGTCAGACTTTCCCCCCACAGATACAGCCACTGAGTGACAGATAAGCAGGAGGGTGCAGGTTAGAGAACATGCAGGATGTTGCACAAAATTAGAATTTAATCCTACACTGCTCTCAGCATTTTTCAAACACTATCCAGAAGACCTTTAACTTCAATCAACGGGATATTGGCCTTCCATTACAACACCACTAGAGAGAATTTAAGCCATAGAATGGCTGAAGTAATGGAGGGAAAAATATTTCCAGAGATAGTCCATCCAGCCCTTGTTCCATTTCATTGCTGTCAGACTCCAACACAAGGATGTCAGAATACCCTACTCATATTCCCTTTCAGGATAAGAGGGAAAGGCAAGCAAAAGGGCACTGTTCTTGTCTGCCTGAGATGAAGGGAACAGAGCCAGATGTGTCTCACTGCTCATTAGTCACTTGTCAGTTCTGTCTTTTTGACCAAGCAGTGCCAAGTAACATGGGAAGCCCAGATATTACTATTCTGTCAGGGGACCCAAGCTGGAAACATCTACCCATTGTATAATGCAATAGCTTGAGGCAGCATTTCATCCCTTCAGCACCAGGGAGAAGGCAGGAGAAGCACAGGGAAGTTCTTGCCTACTAGCTGTTACAGTTGAGAAGCTGTCAGTGTTTATAGTTGATGCCCCAATTTTCCAGCCAATTCACTTGGCTAAATAGCTTGTGAGCTTTCTTATTTAATTGATATGTAAACGTGATGCTCTAAGAGGAATAACAACTGATTTTTTGAAAAGGAGGGAATTGAAACAGTGGGAAGAACCTATCCAACAGAAGTAGAGGAAGCAAACATCACAGATGCTCTGTTTTGGTTGGCATCGCAGTGCCTATCGCTGTTCATACTGTAGATCTGAACACTGGTCCTGCAATAGGCATGACCTACAATATGGAATAAGAGGCTACTGTTAGGACAGAATATGGAGAAAGAAAATGGTTTCCAACTGGCAAAGGTGTCAAATAGGGATGGGCATGAACCCCCCAAATGAACCCCGGTTCGAGCACAAACCAGTCCCCCGATCCGCCCATGAATCGCCCATGAACCTCCATGTCTACCCGGAAGTGAACTCCGAAGGCATTTAAATGCTGTTGGAGCCCACGACTGGCCCGCAGTGCCTTTGGAGCTCACTTGGTTGGGGCCATGGGCCGGTGGTGTGCTCCAACGTTCTATGAACTCACAAACCCAACAAACCACAAACTGGTTCAGGAAACAGAAAAGTTTGTGTAACTGGTTCAGGAAACAGAAAAGTTTGTGTAAGTTCAAACTTCATTTAATCAAACAAGCCACGGACCCCAACGAACCATCATTTTCCTGATTCATGCCCATCCCTAGTGTCAAACAAGAATTATTTTATCTCCCTCTCTCTTCTATCTATATGCATAATGTATCATAAGGATAGCTGGATTAGATTTAGATGAAGGTGGAGTGAAAATTGATGGAAGGAACATTAACTATTTGAGATATGCAGATGACACTACATTACTGGCAGAAAATCGTGAAGACTTGAAATGACTCCTGATGAAGGTTAAAGCAGAAAGTGCCAAAGCGGGATTACAGATGAACATCATGAAGGCAAAAGTAATGACTACAGGGGAATTACACAAATTTAAGGAGAAATTAAAATTGTTCAAGATTTTCATCAACCAAAACGGAGACTGCAACCAAGAAATCAGAAGGAGATTGAAACTGGGAAGGGTAGCCCCATGAAGGAGCTAGAAAAGATTCTTAGATGTAAGGATGTGCCACGGGTGATCAAGATAAGTCATACCATAATATTCCCCATTACTATGTACAATGTGAAAGTTGGATAATGAGGAAAGCTGAAAGGAAGAAAGTTGATTTGTTTGAAATGCGGTGTTGGAGGAGAGTTTCATGGATACCATGGACCCCCCAAAAGGATAAACAAGTGGGTTCTAGATCAAGTCAAGCTTGAACTCTCCCTGGAAGCTCAAATGACTAAACTGAGGCTATTTTCTTTGGTCACGTTTATGGGAAGACAAGAGTAATTGGAAAAGACAATAATGCTAGGAAATGCTGAAGGCAACAGGAAAAGAGGAAGACCCAACATGAGAGATGGATTGATACAATAAAGGAAACCATGACCCTCAGTTTGGAAGACCTGAGCAAGGCTGTTAACAATAGGACATTCTGAAGGTCATTAATTCATAGGGCTGCTATAAACCAGAAGTGACTTGATAGCATATAACACATACACATGCAACATGGAATAGGTGAGAGACAATTGGGTTAGATAAGCACTGGTTGCTACTCCTCTCCTTCTAAAGCAGTCTGCTAGATATCTCTTAAAATGGCTGCCAAGTATACTAGAGGTAGTATAAAACATGTTTTTGATACTAGGGTTGCCAGCCTCCAGGTGATGGCTGGAGATCTCCTGGGATTACAACTGGTCTCCAGGCAACAGAAATCAGTTCATCTGGAGAAAATGGTCACTTTGGAATGTGGACCCTATGTCATTATAACCCATTGAAGTCTCTTCTGTAAAGAACTTTAGTTCCCTTAAAATTCAGCTCTGATTCAAACTTCAGGTTCAGACTTCAGATGAGGCTTGCTTGTGAGTTAAACAGAGTTCAAAACTGCTTTGCTGAAAAAGACCACAGTGATCCTGTGAAGTGTAGGCAGGGGTCGTTTCGTAGAAAAAGAGCTAGGGGAACTCATTAGCATAACTCATTAGCATATGCCACACCCCCTGACATCACCGGAAGTGTGTCATAAGGCCACACACCCCTGACATCACCGGAAGTGTGTCACTAGGCCACACCCCCCACCCCCAGCCGGAAGCAGGGGGCGGAGCTTCGTCATGTGCCCCGCCCCCGGTACCTCACCCGGGAGAACTGCGTTCCCCCATGTTCCCCCCCCCGAAATGACCTCTAAGTGTAGGTAACACAGCTGCGATGGGGATTTGGGAAGCTCGGTACTGTCTTCCCAGTTAGCTGCATTCCTTCCAATTAGGCCTTGATCTGGATCTGTGGGAAAGGAGCTGAGCCTAGCTGCAGTTTGGCTCTGTACCTTCCTCCCAGGTCAGACCACTGCTTAGGTCACCTGCTCAGCCATTGGTCCACCACTTTGGCTATGTGTCATCACATAGGGACCGTATTGGTGCAAAGGCCTAGTGCCACGAGGGTCCCTTTACCTATAAAGAAGTTTATTCTCAGCTTGATAATGGCTACCTGAAACCATGTCATGTAGACATCTTCTTGCTCACTTTTGGCCATCTTCTCTGAATTCTCAGCTTTCATTTTTTAAAAAGGTAGTCTCTAGCCTCTTCTGTTGCACAGATATAAGGTATAGTGATTGTTGTAATTTCGAATTACACCCTATAGGGACACAGAGGACAGGAGTTTACAGAGGATCCCTGCTGGCTAGGAGGGAGGAACTGCATGCAGTAGAAGTTAAAAAGCATTCAGGGAAGCTAGGAGAAAACTGTGCTTGTTTGCCAATGAACTATTACATTTACTTTTATTTTGGTGTGTCCCTCTTATGACTGAACCCTAACCTATCACATGGGCAAAAGACATGTCTCTGCAATGGAAGGCGCTAGAAACTTATTTTAAACATGAAAGCTGAGAATTCAATTTACTTGTTAAATCTTTTTATAATATTATATCAATATAATGATATTCAGTTGCCATTTTTTAAAATCCTTATGGTAGAGAGAGGGAATGGCTACTGTAGGGGCACCGTTAATCCTAACTTTTCCATCCATATGGCAGCCATCCAGGCTTGACTGCAGTCTTTCCTAAGACTTCTCAACAAAGCAGGTTTTAGCAGGAGAGAAAGCCAGTGACACCTCAGGAAGTGCGCGAATGCACCATGATGCTGGGGGGAAGCAGGAAAAGAACCCACTTCCCAACAGCATTGAACACAGGGCAGATAACCCACCAGGAAATGGCCACTGTTAATCAAAGTTCCAGTCACAGCACTACAGATGCTGAGAATCGTGGCATTTAAAAGTAGGTTTTAGGAAGCCAGCAGGGAATGTCAGAACATACTGACATTTACCAATAAATCTGATGGCCAAACTAATGCCTTTGGTAAATTACTAGATTTGATCCTAATTTGCATCATTATAAGTACACATTTACCATAGCATGGCTATAAGTGTAACAGAACAAAACAAAGCCTCATCACATAATCATTTCTGACACATTCCAAGTGCCTTCAACATCTGCAAGAGAATACAGAATGAAGAGATTAGACAGTTAGCTGGGAGGGGAAAGGGCCAAATTTATTTTATCACAGCAACAAGAAACTGCAATAGCTAATGAAAATCCTTAACCTGATGTTCAGGTCCAGAGTGGGTAAATGAGGGGACAGTCCTATAATGTAGGTGAGCCTGCCCTGCCTCTGAGCCAGAAACCGTTAAGCATGCATGATGCTATCACTCATCCTTGCTAAACATGGGGGACATGCCATATCTCTTCTCCATATCTCTTCCGTGTTGGGGTCGATAATGGTACTCCTCCACACATACACGGTTTCCTGTCCCAGCTCCCTGAAACTACTGTAGCCCTGAGGATCTGGTGTGAAGAACTCACCCTTCATCATTTAAATTATGACTCAGGGTGCTCACCTAACCTTCTGCTTACAACATTAAATGCTTTACTCGCTTTGTCATTGCTATAGAACGGGTGCAGCTTGCTGCTTATTCCCCTTCATGCCCCAAATGGCCTCAAGCAGGCCATGCTGTAGATTCTTATGGAAGAATTCAAATCCTTCTTCAGAGAGGTATACTCCCTAACTCCCTACAAATGTTCATAACTGTGCTTGTTGTCAGACATATAAAGTTCCCTGTTAATCAGTCTATGCACCTTGGATTAGATGTGCACTTCCAAAGTGTTCTTTGAAGCATTTCTGACCATAGCAAAGGAGTGCCTGTAGACCTGGTCCTTAGTGAGGTCAGGTCAGGTCAGCTAGTGCTTATAAAGGAAGGGACTTCTGCCCTCGCCTCAGTTGTAAGCTGACACACAGTGATCTATTGTAGTTACACAGACTCTTGACTACAAGCTGCCATCAAACCCTACCCCATCAATGAACTCCTGCAGAGAGGGGAAGGAACAGGGCTGCAGTCAACTTTGTGGAAAGGCTGAGTTCACAGTCAGACACTACTCTTTACTGTGTTCTGCCTTCCCTAGTGGTCACAATAAAAACTGCACTAAAAATTTTAAATGCATTCCATGAATATAGCATAACAAGGGGGGGACCCGCTCGCGGGGGGAGTCTCTCTCTTTCCCCCCTTCTCTCTCTTCCCCCCCAGTCTCTCTCTCTCTCTGTCTCTCTCTCCCCCTTCTCTCTCTCCCCCTCTTCTCTCTGTCCCCCCCCGTCTCTGTCTTTCCCCCGTTCTCTGTCTCCCCCCCAAGAACAGACCCTCGGAGGCCTGAAGTGGCGGTGCGAGAACCGTTGCACTTGGCTGCCCCTCTCCCGCTCCTTGGGACTTGCAAGGGAATCCGGGCGGGCCGGGAGGCAGGGAGGGAAGCCGCGCCGCCCGCCCGCTGCCCTGTGTGACCAGTGGCAGCTCTCCAGCTTCGGGAGGGGAGGGAGGAAGGGAAGCCGCGCTGTCGCCCCTCGCTGCTCTCCCCACCCCCCACCCACACCGGCTCTGAGCCAAGGGCCAAGCGAGCCGCTCGCCCCTCGCCGCTCTGCCCCCCCTGCTCGCCACTCGCCTCTGATACTTTCGGGGGGATTTAAATATCCCCCCGATATTTTTTTTTTGTTTTTAGATTTTTGTGCACCCCTGGGGACTGTCCCAAGAGTACACAAAACTCTCCCTGCCCCCCAGGTCGCCCCGGAGCGCGGATTTAGCGATCCGCACAGACGGGGCGACTTGGGTATTAGATGTATAGATGCTACCTTCGGGGCCCTCCAGCCAAGTTGTGCCCCCTGAATTTTGCCTCCAAGTCCCCTCTCTTGGTAAACCTGGGAAGGAGTGGCAATATCCTAGTTTCATCCTTGTTTTGCTCTTTTGCCAGGAAAAGTCAACATTTATCACCACAGACTAATAAATGTCCAAGGCTGCAATCCAGTACCTCCACATTCACAGAAATCTGGTTCTGGAATACAGAAATGATATAAATTAATCTTGTCTTTATCACTGGGCATAAATAAGATCAGTTAGCTATTTGCCACAAGCTTGGAATAAATTGAGAAAGAGATAAAAATAGATTTGTAGATAAAACGATGCAGACTAGGCTCAGTCTTGCTAAAACAGAAAGTGATGCCTGCCAGAAATAACCATTTTTCAGCAGCCTTAAGAGTGCCAGAAATTATTATATGAAGCCTATGGTTGAGATGTTGGATTTTTTAAAATAAATAATTGAATGTTGTGTAAATTTTTGAAATCAAGTATGCTTATGGGGCAACAGAGTGCTACCTTGCATCAGATCCTTCACCATCGAACAGCTCACAGCTCTTTCTGTTGCTTGGTCTCTAACCATTCCAACTGCAAAACTCCTGTTTCTCATAGAGACATCTAGGCAATAGCATTCATCTCAACCTCACTTCTGTGGGTGAATTACCATTCAGAGTACCACCACTGGCATTGAAAAACAAGTCCTTGGCTCTAAACCGAAGTCACTGAAGGCAAAGCCAGTGACAGACTTACCACTAGTAATCAGATGGCAAACTCAAAACTTCACATTATCAGGAGTGGAGTGGGAACCTCCACAAGAAGGCAGCAACTATGATGCTGGTGGTAATATGCAACAGAAGTAGTTCTCATCTGCCTTGGGTGCAGTGGAGAGAAACAGAATTTATTTTTATGTGTTTCTCCCAGAGCCTTCATCTCAAGGACATAATGCCACCAAAATGTATGCTGAAGCTTTAATTAGACAATTTGGAAACCATTTTTTACCCCTCTTTCCTAGCCTTCATGGGAAAGCGACCCTGAATTCTCTTGAGCCTGTCAGCTGGAAAAACCTATGCCAGAAAAAAAATTTCAGTACTTGAAAGATTCTGCTTTTGTTACTCAAAGTTGTGCAATGAAGGCCCAGCTGGTATGGAGATGAGTGCCTTATAAATACTTATTATCTGTAATTATAGGTTACAGAAACATCAGACCCAGTTGTCAAATATGGGCAGTGCTGTAGGTCAGACAAGCCCAAATTTCACATCTGGATGATCAAACAATCATTAAATCACATTAAGTGGGCAGTTATACATCTGAGCATTTGTATAATGAGCCAAATGTGTGGTTTTAAAATCCTGATAAAGCCCAATTTTAAAAAACGGGTTCACTGCCTATATTACCTAAATATATTTATAAATGATAGCAATATAAAATATTCCACCCCAATTTTGGGAAGGGATGAAGATAAATGGAGTGGAGGTACACAAAGGAAAACAGACTTGATCATGATCCATCTTAAGATCCTTCAAGGAAAAAAAGTAGACTAAAAAGGTCTTCAAAATAAATCTATGGAGTCCTTTGAACAATTAAAATATGCTGCATAAGTAAATGTTACTATGTATTACTGGTATCAGTATTCCAGACTAGGAAAATCCCATAATCAGTGATGTATCTGAGAGGCAGTATCTTTGCTCCAACCTTCAATGAAACATCTAGACAATAAACACATTGGTGCTCTGGGCTGTGTATATGTACAAATCTGATGGGCAGGGACCAAAGAATATTAGTCTCTCCTTATGCCCAACATAAGCCATTATTTCAGAGCCGAATAAAATATCTCTGCTTTTTGCAAAACCATTAATCTCTATTGGAAAATGCAGATGAACTGATTTTGTAACCAAACTGTCAATGTTATAAAGCTGCAGAGGTTTAAACATGCAGTTGCTGTAAGAAAAAACACTCTCATTGCTTACAACCTGGCAAGGATATCAGCGACTATAAAATCTGAGCTTCTGTAACAAAAGGTTTGACCTGGTTCCTATAAATCACAAATAGGGATATTATTATTTATTAAATTTATAGACCGCCCTCCCCCGAAAAGCTCAGGGTAGTGTACATTATGATTAAAAACATACAGCTGTTAAAATGCAATAAAATAGAAAATTAGGAAATTAATAACAGATAAAATCAGTAATATCTTCCAAAAATGATGGCATAGCACAGTGGTGGCCAAACTTGCTTAATGTAATAAATAAATGTCAGGTGTTTGAGAGCCGCAAGACATGAACAAATATTACACACGTTGTTATTGAAAAATATGCAAATTAATGAGATTCCCAAAAATAAAAACAAAAGGGGTAAAAATAGATATTGATAATGATATTTTATTTTTCCAATGATGTTTATTTGTTTGCTAATGATATTTGTCTAAGAGAGAGAAAGGGAGAGGTGGAAAGAAAGAGTGAAAAAGGTGGAAAGAAAGAGAGAGAAACAAAGAAAGCAAATAGAGGGGGAAGGGAGAGGGGAGGAAGGAATGAAGGGAGAGAGAGAGAGAGAGAGAGAGAGAGAGAGAGAGAGAGAGAGAGAGAGAGAGAGAGAGAGAGAGAGAGAGAGAGAGAGAGAGAGAGAGAGAGAGAGAGAGAGAGAGAGAAAAAGAGAGAAAGAGAGAAAGAAAGAAAGAAAGAAAAAATGGAAAGAAAGGTGGAAATAAAGCAAATATATGGGAGAGGGAGGGAGGAAGGAGGGAAGAGAGCGAGAAAAACAAAGAAAGCAAATAGATGGGGGAGGGAAGGGGAGGAAGGAAGCAAGAGAGAAAGAGAAAGGTGGAAAGAATGAAAGAGATGGAAAGAAAGAAGGAGAGAGGGAGAAAAAGGAAAGAAGGGAGAAAGAGAGAGAAGGGTGAAAAGAAAGTGGTGGAAAATAAGCAACTTTAACTTTAAATGTGTCCTCCAAACCGCCCCACCGCCAGCTGGCTTAGCTTGGAGAAGGGATTTAAAGAGAAGAATGCCTTCTCCAAGCCAGCCGATGTGGGGGACATTTAAAGTTAAAGTTGCTTTCTTTCTCTGCTGCCCCCCTCCCACCTCAAATCTACCCAGGGAGGGGAACACTGGCTGGGGAAGGGAAGACAGATCGGGGAGGCATGGCTCCCCTCCCCTTCACTTTGCCAACCATCCTGCCGGGAGCTGCACAATATGTGTGATAGAGCTGCATGTAGCTCCCGAGCCGCAGTTTGGCCACCCCTGGCATAGCAGTTTTCACTCCTTCCATGGGTGGATCTTAGGCGGGACATGAGGGAAGCCATAGCAGAATGGTAATACCAAACCATTGCTGTCCTCAACCGTAGGCCTGGTGGAACACCTCAGTTTTACATGCCCTGCAGAACTGAGTTAAGACCCACATGGCGTGGATGTCACTGGTAGAGAATTCCACCAGGCTGGGGACAGGGCTGAGAAGGCCCTGGCTCTAGCTGAGGACAGCTGGACATCTTTTGGGCCAGGGATCACCAGTAAGTTTTTATCACCCAAGCATAGAGCTCTTTGGGGGACATACCGGGAGAGGTGGTCCTGTAGGTACATTGGTCTAGGGTTGCTGGCCCCCAAGCCCCGCCCCCAAGAACAACTACCTGTGGCCACCCCTCTCCCTCTCCTTTGAGATTTAAAGGGCTTCAGCTGATTGACAGGGAGCACATGGCCCACAGATCAGCTCTTTAAATCTTTCAGGAGGGAGGGAATGTCGCCAGCCGCAAGACCATTTAAAGGGTCTTTTTGCAAGGGGGGGGGCTGCAGTGTGCAGGGCTGGTTTCCCAGTGGCAATTTACCGCTTGGGATTCAGGTTCGGGTACCACCATCCTCTTTGCAGCCCTGTGTGCCACAGCCCCCACCTCACTCATGAAAAGACCAATCAGATGAAACCCTTTAAATCTTGCAGGGGAGGGAGAGGTGTGGCGAGGCTTGGGGGCATCCCCATGCACCCCTGGAACACCCCCCAAATCCCCCTGTTGGAACAACGAGGGGACCTGGCAACCCTACATTGGTCCTAAACTGTTAAGGTCTTTAAAGGTCAGAACCAAAACCTTGAAGCGGATCCAGTACTCAGCTTGGAGCCAGTTGAGAAGTACTGTCTTCTGCAGCACATTAGGTCTGGCTAGCAACTGAAAAGCTCCTTTTGGAAGCATCTCCTAAGGGAAGTAAGAACATAAGAAGAGCCCTGCTAGATTAGAACAGTAGTCCATCTAGTCCAGCATCCTCACACAGTGGCCAGCCAGTTCCTCTGAAGGTCCAAACAAAGAGCATAGAAGCTGAGGCCTTCCTCTGATGCTGCCTTCTGGTGCTGATATTCAAAGGTTCCCTTTAGTCACCATGGCTAGTAGCCATAGACCTACTCTCCATGGATCCATCTAATTCCTTTTAAGGTTATTGATAGCTGTAGCCATTGCTACCATCTTCTGGAAGCAAATCCCACCTTTTAATCCCACTTTGAGTAAAGAAGTATTTCCTTTTGTCCATCCTGAATCTACTTCCCATCAAATTCATTGGATATCCTCAAGTTCTAGAATTTTGGGAGAGGGAGAAAAAGTTCTCTGTGTCCACGCTCTCTACCCAGTACTTAATTTTACAAAACCTCTATCTTGTTCCCCCTCTTTTCTAAACTGAAAAGTCCCCGCCTTCCTCATACAAAAGGTGCTCAGCTCTGCAATGTCCTTTTTTGAGATACGGTGACCAGAACTGCACACAAGATTCCAAATGAGGCTGCACCGAAGATCTATACAGAAGCATATTGACTTTCTTAATAATCCCCAGCACAGAGTCTGTCTTTTTCACTTATGTGGCACACGGGGTTGACATTTGCATTGAGCTATCAACTACGAGAGGAGCTGCGGTGGCTCAAGTGGTTAAGACGCTGAACTGCAGGCTGTGGAAGGTCAGTAGTTCAGCAGTTCGAGACCCAAGTGTGCCGCATGACGGAGTGAGCTCCCATCTCTAGTTCCAGCTCCTGCCAACCTAGCAGTTCAAAAGCAAGAAATTGCAAGTAGATAAATAGGTACCACTTCAGTGGGAAGGTAACAGCGTTCCGTGTGCCTTGGTGTTTAGTCATGCCAGCCACATGACCACGGAAACGTCTTCGGACAGCGCTGGCTCTTCGGCTTTGAAACGGAGATGAGCACCACAACCCTAGAGTCGGATTTGACCGGTTTTCGAGCAAGGGAACCTTTACCTTTACCAACTATGACCCCAAGGTCTCTTTTCACACTCAGTCTCAGCAAATTCAGACATCATTAGTGTGCACTTGAAGTTAGGATTTTTTGTTCTCATGTACGTCACCTTACACTTACTTACATTGAACTTCATTTGCCACATTGTGGCCCACTCACCAAATTCGTGGAGATCGTCCCACAGCTCTTCACAGTCAGTCTTGGTTTTCACTATCCTGAATAATTTTGTGTCATCTGCAGACTTGGCCACTGTACTGCTCAGCCTAGTTCCAAATAATTTATGAACAACTAGGTTTCCTGAGAAGGTTTTATTGTTGATGATGAATAGCTAATACTAAGCCAAGCACCCACATAAAATACATAAGGCTTGTTCTCATGTTACCCATTATATGCTGAACCCATAATAAGCAACTGTGTTAGGTGTGACATCATGGTATACTAATGAGAGTGTTGTTATCTCGACGGACCCTGGACCTCATTCCATTTCATATCAGCATTTTAGATAACCTGGAGGTGAATGTCTGATTGTTTTAAATTAAGCACGGACACATTTTAAGTCCAAGCTTTTGTAGACGGCCTTCCAAATCCTCTTCCATGCCAAAATAGACACACTGGGATCCTGTTCAAGATCAAGTAAAGTTATTATTTGCTTTCTTCTCCCCCCTCCTCCATCCCATTTCCAGCTGCTCCATCTTTCACTGACAGGCGGCTTCCTTCTCTGTGCTCTACACCCCCCCAGTTAACATTGTTTCTAGGAGAAACACACTCTAATTTCAGTTAGGTTTTTGGTTTTAACTTGCTACTATTGGCAAGATTGTACTGGTTTTCATGCTTTTTAAACACAGATTTCCCCATATATGTCAGTTTAATAAAGGTACTTTTTAAATTAAGTATCCTCTCTCTCCTCCATCTTTCTTCCCCCCATCAGATATCTATTATATGAGAACTGATAGCTGTTTAGACACACACCAAAAAAAAATTGTGATTTACTCCAGTGTCACTGGCTTAGTGTGTACATGGCAGATTGGGGAGAGGGGCTGATTTGGGTTCCAGTTTCAACACAGTAATTTCAGAAAGAATTATTTGGATTCACAAGACATGGATCCTCTGTTCACGCAACTGACAATAATAGTGCGATCTAGACGTGTGGTCCTGCACACCTATTTACTGACATGGTGCTCTCTCTACATTACCCTGAAAGGCTGAATATGAGTATGTCCCTCAAACTGTGCAAGAAGAGTTAGATCAAACCTTCAGCAATCCATATGGGCAAGAAGGGATCAACATGGCTAAGATAATGTGGTAATTGACCCCATGAGCAAGGCTTTGACAAGTGATGGATATTCACCTCAATTGGCTCCATATAAGATTAATGTTTAAACCTGCCAGTCAGACATACTGCACAAGCCCGTGCCTAAAATGCACAATCTTTTACTAACATAGCTGGGGGAAAGAACTCTGACATACCCATGCTCACATTCTTCATTTTCACCTTTGGTTTGTTTTATTTCTGTGATGATTCTGGTGTTCTACATACCATTTCACAGAGCCCAAAATTACTTTGGTGAGACAGTAAACTTTCAATGCAGTCAGTTCTAAATGGGATATATGTCTATTTACTCTGTCACAACAAGGAAGTAAGTTTTTATTTTTCTTAAATTCTCTTTGAACTGCTGATCCTAGGATTCTCAGGTTACACGTTGTAACCCAGTCATAAGAACATAAGAGATGCCAATGTTGGATCAGGCCAAAGGCCCATCCAGTCCAACACTCTGTATCCCACAGTGGCCAGAAATACCAGTGCCATCAGGAGGTCCACCAGTGGGGCCAGGACATTAGAAGCCCTCCCACTGTTGACCCCCCCCCCAAGCACCAAGATGACAGAGCATCACTTGCCCCAGAGTCCCTATCTATACCTTGTGGCTAATAGCCACTGATGGACCTCTGCTCCATATGCTTATCGAATTCCCTTTTGAAGCCGTCCATGCTTGTAGCCGCCACCACTTCCTGTGGCAGTGAATTCCAAGTGTTAATCACTCTTTGGGTGAAGAAGTACTTCCTTTTATCCGTTCTAACCCGACCGCTCAGCAATTTCATGGAGTGCCCACGAGTTCTTGTATTGTGAGAAAGGGAGAAAAGTACCTCTTTCTCTACCTGCTCTTTCCTATGCATAATCTTATAAACCTCAATCATGTCACCCCTCAGTCGTCGTTTCTCCAAGCTAAAGAGCCCTAAGCGCCTTAACCTTTCCTCATAGGGAAAGTGTTCCAACCCTTTTATCATTCGAGTTGCCCTTTTCTGCAGTCGAGACATGGCTATTCATCTCCACCAGCCTGGCATGCATTACAGAGACCTGGGAGGATAAAGAGGGAGGAGGGGCTCTCTCCTGATTCTGCCCCCACAACCCAAGTTCCTGGTACAGCATCAGCCTAGGCTTGGTGGATGGAGAAGGGGAGTAGCTGTGGTCTACTGGGCCTCTGTTGTTCTCACCAGGTGTTTTGTTAAGCACAATCAAAATGTCATGTGTATGTACTTGATGCTTGGGACTTGGATCAGAATAGCAGTTCTGTTGATATAAGAACATAAGAACATAAGAGATGCCAATGTTGGATCAGGCCAAAGGCGCATCCAGTCCAACACTCTGTGTCACACAGTGGCCAGAAATACAAGTGCCATCAGGAGGTCCACCAGTGGGGCCAGGACATTAGAAGCCCTCCCACTGTTGACCCCCTCCAAGCACCAAGATGACAGAGCATCACTTGCCCCAGAGTCCCTATCTATACCTTGTGGCTAATAGCCATTGATGGACCTCACCCTGCTGTCCAATGTTCTCCCTGCCTGGGCTGATGGTAGCAGTCTCAGATTTGACATTAAGTACCCTGAGGCTTGTTGCCCTTCAATGTCCATGCCAAGGCTGCCCTGACAAAAGCAGCTCAGGGTTTCATGGCCACCATGACATCCACAGGACTGGTCCAGAACTCTACATATATACACTTGACTGTGAGAGCACATTACCCTGTCATGGTGATGGTGACAAAGGGAGCTCAATGCCATCAGGTGGAGCTTTCAGAGGTGAGTCAGGGGCAACTAGAACAGGGCATTACAGTACTGGCACCTCCCTTATGGAATGCCCTTCCCTTGAGGCTCACCTGGCAGCTACACTGTTCTCTTTTAGGCATCGGGTGAAAATGTTTCTGTTTACCCAAGTTTTTAATTAAGGAGTCTTTTAACATCATTTTAGTGTGCTTTTAGATAGAAACTGTTACTTTAAGCTGCTCAGTGGTCCATGCTTCAATGCTGCGGCTAGGTCTATAATGCTGTATTTTAATTAATACCTTTTAATATTCTGTCTTTATGATGTTTTATTTTGTTCCCTGGAGAGGCAGCATACAGATTTGCTTTATAAATAAAAATAAATTTACTCCACTACTTGGTGCTGAGGTATGACCTTATTACCAAGAAGAAATATTTTAGGTTTATAAAAGAAATTGGACTGATAGCCTGCTCTCTTTGCTTCACTGCTAAGGCTATGTGAGTTACGGTGTAATCCTAAAAAGAGTTATACCCTTCTAAGCCCATCAACTTCAATGGACTTAGAATGGTGTAACTCTGCGTAGGACCACACTGTTAGCTGGAGCTACTTCAGGTTACGGTAGCCTAGAAGCTATGCAGACAATCTTGTCACAGACAACTCTTTGAAATGGCCGGAACAGAGAACTGTCAGAACATGTAAGTCTTGAACCCTGCTTGCTACTACCACCCAAAAATGAGTAGTGAAGAAAGCATCTGCTAAACAATGCTATATTTGTCTGCTGTTGCCCTATAAGAAATATTCCATCATTTATGATCATCTGGATCATTTATAATAATCTAAAATGATCATTTAGGATAACCTAAAAGGGTACCACATTTTGCATTTATATTTTATATGAGAGTCTGTCTAAAGTGCATGGTTGCACAGTTCTTTGATTCTTGCCCAGATTAGGGCCGGGGGAGGCACGGGGAGGCATTTAAATGCCTCCCTGATCCTTCCTGGGGCCCCCTGGCCCCCCCCTGCCTCAGAGTTGCCGGGGGGTTGCTCTCCAGGCCTTCCCTCTGTAGCCATGCACGCAGAGGTTTTGGCTGTAGTGGGCATGGCCAACTGAAGCCAGCCGGAATGCCATTCCTGTGCGTTCCTGAACAAAAATAGCACTGTCTTTAGCACAGGCTGTATGTGCTCCCGAATAGAGAGCCCCATCAGAAGCCTGGCTGCGGCATTTTGTACCAGCTGCATCTTCCAGATTTGAGACAAGGGCAGCCCCATGTAGAGAGCATTACAGTAGTCCTATCTCAAGGTGACCATCGCATGGATCACTGTTGCCAAGTCATTGCATTCAAGGCAGGGAACCAACTGCCTGATTAGCCGAAGACAGTAAAAGGATGATTTGGCAGTGGCTGCTACCTGGGCCTCCATAGTTACGGAGGCATCCAGGAGCACTCCCAGACTCCTAACCTCTGGCACTGGCATGAGCGGTGCCCCATCAAAGTTTGGAGCAGGATCCCAACCTACCCTCGGATCGCCCCAACTCAGGCACAGGACCTCCCGTCTTAGTTGGATTCAGTTTCAGTCGGCTCAGCCTAAGCCAACATGTGGTGCATTGTTCCATGGCATGTCTGTAACCATTAGGAAAACAGATCATGGACTTTGCAGATGCAGACCTGTAGCAGATTTTGAGGGGAACACAAATTAAGCTTTCCACTTTTCAACCTTGCTTCAGCAGTCTTCATGTTAAAAGTGTGCCAGTCCCTCACAGTAATTTATACTGTGGCAACCAAGGTAGCCAGAGCCTAGGGCAGAAGTTACAGCAGCAATTTCTGCTCAGTGACCTGAGACACCAACAGCTGTACAATGTTTGGCCAGTCACTCAACATATATGACATGAAACACTTGCCACCAGCCCTTTCAGCACAGCACAGTATCCAGATTCTGATACAAGGGATAGTCTATTGGGCTCTAAAGAGCAAGAAGAACTAACATGTGTTGACTAACGGTTAACAATCACCAGGAAAAGATACCTAGAAGACAGAATTGCATGAAACCTAACAGAAATGGTAAACCTGGAACTGAGAGCCCCACATTCAGAACCCATCCTTAAATAAAAGACAAATGCAGAAGTTCCCCTCAAAGTGCCTTTCAACTAATCCACACAGCCATTTTTGTACCAATGCTTGACTTTGGGAAAGTTGTGTCTCTGCAGAGCCCTGCTTTGTGGATAGTGTCATCACGATTCACCAATCATCTAGTTGCCCCACCAAGTCATACCAGGCAAGTTTCAGAACTGAGCATAACTATTCCCTTTTTAACCCACTGGATTCAATATGTTAATGCCTCCTACTTTCTGACTTGTATATCTTACAAGATATAAATAAAATAAACACACATAGTGGTGGCAGCTTATGATGTGACAGCACAGGACTGATGAAAATGTTTCATCTTGTTGCAGTCTATCTTCAGATTTCACTAAGTCACTGGAACATATAAAGAACAGCCCATAGCCAATTCAGATGACCCCGTTTGTATAATGGTAATATGGTAAGGCCACCACAAGTTGATTTTTTGACATTGTGACTAGACTTGAGAATGTTTTGTTACATTGCCAATATGCGTGGAGATTTCAACTCATCACCGTCTGAAAATCTTTGAAATGTGGATTCAGCCAGGAAGTGATAAGGTGTGATCTTGATGTTTCACAACATTCAAGAGACTGGTTATTGTGCAAAAAAAAAAAAAGTGTATACATTGACTTCACCATTTAACAGCTACCACATACAAAAGGATTTAGTGAATTGGAAAAGAAGCATGACAATTTGGGGCAAAGGTTTACCCTTCCTTATTAAAAGCATGCACTATACAAACACAGAATTAGTGAAAAGCAGAATATGTTTTAATATTTTCATGGACTGATGAGGGAGAGATTTAGAATTAAAGTTCAAGATTGGGGGGGGGGGACTCTTACGCCCTAGTTTGCTACCAACAGTTGAATGGTACTTTCAGCAACAAAACCTATTATCAGTCTCAAGCTTTACAGAGTAGGGAAGGGCAATTAAGCCCCACCCCAAAACTTGCAGTTAAACACAGGAGTACCAACTTCTGGGTGGCAGTATGTGATGACTACCATCTCTATATGCTCACCCTGAATGAGACACACCAGGAAAAATTCAAAGCACTTATGAGTCACCTTTCACCACAAAAAAGCGTGCTCAGGGCAACATGCAACAAAATAATAAGAAGACAGCAATTGATACAGCAGTGCCCATAGATGCCTTACAAAGCAAGTTCTAAACTGGCAGTGGAAAGCATAAAGAAGAGCATCAACAAGATCTGTTAAGGGAGCACATTCCACAATACGAGTGTCAGGGATTGTTCTACTTTGTGCCCCTTCAAGATCTCACCACAGCAGAAGGGGAGATACGGAGCACATCCACCTCTGGTGATCTCAGTGAATGGAGATAAATTTCTGGAAGAAGGTGATCTCTGAGTTATGCAAGACCCAGATCTGCAAGGCAAGAGCGCGTACCTTGAACTGAGCTTAGAACAAACTGGCAATCAGATTCATTAATCCAGTGCAGTGTTATCTCTTCCCTGAGCCCTAGTGAAAGCACACCATTTTAATTATGCCCTAACTGAAGCCTCTGAGCCTTCTTCAAGAGCATCACTGTGCATTACATTATATTAAAATAGTCTGAAGACTAGGTTACTGCAGGATCAAAGATGGAAGCATCTTCTGAACCACTGAAGTTGGGCCACTGATGAAGCTGGTAGAAAGTTCTGAAGATTAGAATTAGTCTTGGAAAAGTGTCATCATGACAAGTCTCATAATGACTGCCAATGCTGTCTGGTAGGCTGGGTGTTTCTAATTCAGTACAGAAGCACATGACTCTAGCTGGCGACATACAATGTTTGCCAACCACAAACAGTCTGTTTTCTTCTGTGACCAATTTTTTTCCATCCTATTAGGAAAGACGCTTATTTTAGTTCAGAACAATCTCCTGCTAGCTTTCGGCATGTCCCAAATATTAACACAATACAAATGACAGGTAGATCACGAATCCATTCTGGGAAAGCAGTAAAGAAATCTCTGCCACAGCAACATCAAAATTGTTCAGCAGACCATTACATCTCACCAAACCCCAGACATCCTTCAGAGTCTCTTTGTTGTTGTTCAAAAACACCACCACTAAGAGTTACTGAGAGTCCACAGGCTGATACAAACTGACATGCAGTGAGGGGCTGCTGACTGCCAAACAACATGCAGCCTGTCAGTTAAAAGCCATTCAGAACTGGCTGTCAATAAACATCGCAGAGATCGGCACATCAGTGAAAGTGGCAAGATGGTTCATAGACAGTGCTTCCCCAGACTATACGCCTGATCTTTGTTCTGAGACAAAAGAAAACAAGCCCATTGTTCAGCCTCTGGAATGCAACTCCAAAGAATAAGATCAGTCTCATCTATGGAACACAGTTGGCTTCTCCAAAAATCCTGGTGGCTCTCAGCAAAGGAGCCAGACTTGCAAGTATGCAGATATTTTAGAAGAGGAATTGGCAAGGAGGGGGTGAGAAATCAAAGCCCAGCTATGAGAAACACCCAGGGTTCAGGCCCCACATATACTGGTTTCTACAAACAGAAAACTGAATTAAAATTAATTTTGTGATGAAAGAGAGAAAAGTCCTTTCTACACTGGTTCCTATTAGCACTGCTGTTGCATTGTTCTTCTTCAGTCTGCTAGTAGCAGAATTATAGCAGAGTTTTCACTCATACTTAATATAGTGCCATTGTGAGCAGGCAGCTGGAGGTGATGTCTATTGCAGTAGCACAAAACCTGTGGGAGAAGGGGAAAAGAGAGACCATTGTGAAGGTAGGGATGTAGCTGCAGACACTACAGTGCCCACTGGGAGAGATACGTAAAAGTCCATCATTCAGGCAAAGGGGGAACAGAGCAGAAAGCGCAGAGAGGTCAGCCAACCCATCTGAAGCACTCATTCTTGGAGAGGGGGGGCAGTTTCTCCAACAGTGGCCACAGCAGTTGAAACCTAGCAATAAATCCATCTGGCACAGACCCCGGCATCTTATTTAGACACCAGATGGAAGGAGGGTATGAAAATACAACCCCCTTCTCAATAGTAGCTGAAGGGGACTCTTCTATAGTCCTGTCATCCAGGACAGAGAAGCAGCTACTGGATAGGAGAGGTTCAAAGTACTATGCCGTTGAGGATTACTGGAAGGTGAGGTCTTATGAAGTCCTTGAAGAACTTCTTTACCACTGTTGGATGAAGGATGAATGGCCCTGAATGAGAGCTGAGATAGCAGTCAGATGGACTTTGAGAAATGTTGTGTGCCAATCCTAGAAAATATAAGTGAAGCAGGTACTCTAAGATGAAAGTGACTGGAGAGGTAGACTGGTCCAATCCCTGTGCAAAAGGCAAATGAGGTAAAACATTTCCATTTGCACTCAAAATAAGACTTTTGGTGGGTGGTTTCTTGTATTCAGTATTACCTCCCATAGGACATCTGAGAGAGGTGCCCCTGAAAAACCTTGCAGGCAACCAGATTAGGTGCACAGCCTTGCCATGACGTTGACTCAAAGGGTCAGGAACCCACAGGATGGGTGGAAGACCTTGGTAAACCAACTTTGTCTTGGTCACTGTGGAATGACTAGAACGCAGTTTGTGTTGATGACCTTGGGTATGAGAGGAATGGGGGTGGGAAGGCATAGAATTAATACCCCATCCACTGATGCAGAATAGAGTCTCCCAAAGAGCAGAGGCTGATGCCTGCTCTGAAGCAGAGTGCTGGCATGGCAAAGAAATCAGTCTCTGTGATGCCATCTATGTGCCTCAGTGAAGGAATACTGGATGCAGGCAGGTGTCACTCAGGAACCACTTGCAGCCATCTGACCTCCTGTAGGTGAGGGAGTCCGGCCAAGATGTTATTTTTGCCTGCCGTATGGATGGTGATCAGGGAGATACTGTACTTGATACACCACTCCCACAAGCAGCAGACCAGCGGCTGAAGGTGACAGATGCAGTGCCACCTTGCTTATGTAGTACATGGTGATTGTGTTGTCCATGGCCTCCTGCACTACTTTGCCCCGCAGCCTGGTGAGATTTTAGCCATAGATTTCAAGTCACAATCAGCTACACAGTGTGAAGTGATGATCTGCTGTTTTATGTAAATCTAAGGCTTTCTATAGACTATGAAGGTTCTAAAGTGTGAGAGAGATCTTTTCTCTGCGGCGGCTCAAGTGGTTAAGACGCTGAACTGCAGGCTGTGGAAGGTCGGTAGTCAGCAGTTCGAGACCCGAGTGTGCCGCATGACGGAGTGAGCTCCCATCTCTAGTTCCAGCTTCTGCCAACCTAGCAGTTCGAAAGCAAGAAATTGCAAGTAGATAAATAGGTACCACTTCAGTGGGAAGGTAACAGCATTCCGTGCGCCTTGGTGTTTAGTCATGCTGGCCACATGACCACGGAAACGTCTTCGGACAGCACTGGCTCTTTGGCTTTGAAACGGAGATGAGCACCACAACCCTAGAGTCGGATTCGACTGGCTTTTGAGCAAGGGAACCTTTACCTTTACTTTAAGGCTTTCTATAGACTATGAAGGTTCTAAAGTGTGAGAGAGATCTTTTCCCCAGAAGCAGCACTGGCCTTTTGCCATACAGACAACTGACCACTTTTGTGGACATGGTAGCCAAAGTACAGACTATTCTGCCTATGCAAACCCACTTCCTGCCCTCTTTATCAGTAGGTACCGAGTAGGCATTTATCTCTGTTTGCTCTGAAATGCCTCTTCCACAGCTGAATTTGGGGGAGGATGAGCAAAGAAAATGTCCTGCCCCTCCTGCTCCCCCTGATACAGAATCTTCAGTCTTTTGGATATCAGTGAGACAGAAGCTCATTTTTCTACTGAATCTTTAGCCAGTTTAAGAAGCACTGGGAGCATCAGCAGCACTCTGAAAGGCAGAAACTCACAAAGAAGTGCCCAGCGCATGGGCTGAGACCAATCTCAAGGAAACCTGTTCTTCAAACTGGCGCTTCTCCTTGTCTTCCTTCTTCTTCCTAGCAGCTGGGGATAAAGTTTAATGCTTTGGGGATTTATCCTTGTGCTGGATTGATACTGGCAAGCTGGCTTTGTCCCTGTAAGAGTACAGGGCCAAAATCAGGAGTGGAGGCAGAGGCACTGAGACAGAGGCACGGGGCTTTTGTGCCATCAATCCTGATCTGTCCTTGCCTCAGGAACTGAGATGTCTCTCTCAGAAGGTGACTAGAAGCCTGGTGGGCTGGTTTTACCTTGCCTCATTAGTAAATCTGCAGTAATGGACAGAGTTCTACAAACGTTCTCTGATACACAACAGACACGATGTGGCTGTCAGTCAAAGGCATCTTTCTCCTGCACTGGCAACATTTTTTGAAGGTAGCCCGGTGTCCAGGTGTTAGGGCATCACAGAAGACTGCTTGGAGAGGATAGAGAAGTGGTGAAAAGACAAGGGAAGGATGATGGTGTTAAAGGTTTTCTTAATAAGTAAATTAGCCCTCAGAGGAGCATCTCTGGAGAGAAGTTTCCCAATCCCAACATTCCTAGCATTGTAGTGGATGAAAGAGAATTATGCACGAAGGCATATGTCTTCCCCCTTAGACATGCGCAGTTGTAACGGCATCTTTGAGGGCATAGAACATCTGCTTCCAAAAATCTAGCTCTATACCATTCTGAACCAAACCTCTGCACAGGCACAAAGCCCATTAGTGTGATGAACAGAAACCCCAAAACAGTAAACCCAATATACAATGAAGAAAAAACATTAGGGACCAATCACACTTTCTTTCACATTGGGTAAAATTCCATTAAGGAAACATAATAAAGTTTAATTTTACCAAGGTTGTTCCCATTGTACATCAGGAATAACATTGCTAAAATCAATGACGATACTATGCCTAAACTCAAGGTGAAAATGAGGATTATCAGGCCTATAAAATACAGTTTTAGATTAACAGTTTAGTATATTTAGGGGAACCATAGTTACAAATAAAACATTCACAGATTTCACCTCTGATCCTT